>NC_133654.1:158206689-158423025 GCF_009905375.1 Apium graveolens | reverse complement strand
ACAAGTGCACTTGCAGAAAAAGAATACAAAAGAGTAAATAATTGCAAGTCAGCACAAGAGATGTGGAACAATTTAGTGGTAACCTATGAAAGAACCACTGATATAAAAGATTCTCGGAAGGAAACATTGATCCAAGATTATGAGAACTTTAAACTCCAAGAAGGAGAAAATATCATCGACATGGAAACAAGATTTACTCGTATAATCGATGAATTATCTCAACTTGGAAAGAATTATAATCAAAATGAAAAGAATAGAAGAGTGCTTAAATCTCTACCTTCAAGTTGGAAAGTCAAAGTTACTACTATAAAAGGATGCACAATCTAAATGAGTATAAGATTGATAACCTCTTCGGAAATCTTCGTGTTTACGAAGAAGATAATATTCCGGAAAAGGTTGCTCTAAAAGTAGAGGACAAAAAGAAAAATATGGCACTAAAGGCCATATTAATAGATGAAGATGAAAACGACGAGGAGTTAAATGAGGAACTTCAAAATCTCAATGAGAGTGAAATTGCTCTTCTCACGAGACAACTCCGTCGTGTGCTTCAAAGCAAAGCTCAAAGATACGGAAAGGGCTTCCTAAAATCAAATAATTAACAAAGAATTTTTAACTCTAACGAAAGGCCTAATTACCCTCAAAATTATTCCTCCAACAATAAGAATAATTTTCCGTCAACGAGCTACAACAAAGGCAAAGGCAATCAAAATATGAATACCTATAGTAATGCCAATGTCTCTACTACTCATCCCGTTTACATTCCTCCAAAACCAAAAGATGCATCTCCGGAGGAAACACAAGATGTGTGTTTTGAGTGTAAACAGCCTGGTCACTATAAAAGAAAATGTCCTAAACTCTCAAAGGGACGAAGTCTCATGGCTGAAAATGGTTGGGATTTGAGTGAAGATGAAGAAGCTCCGGAAGCTAGTGAAGAAGTGGTGAATCTATGCTTGATGGCTCTTGGAGAAGAAACTACATCTAGGGAAGTCTCATTCAACAAATGAAGAGGTAACATCTAATTACGTCTCAATTAAGTCATTATTAGATGAATCTAATTTATCACTTATGGACATGAATAAGCATGATTTAATTGGACTTGTGGTAGATTATAAAAGTAAATACAAAGATGTTGATCAAAGGCTTCACTTAGTATGGTCCGAGAAAATGAAAATAGAAGAAATACATTATACTCAAAATAAAGAGTATACTCGGATGATGGACTCAAGAATCCCAGATGAAAAAGAGATTACATCTCTAAAAGATCAAAACCATCTCATCAAGGTTGAAGTAAATAAACTTCAAGAAATATAATCAACCTTGAAACAGAGAATATATCATTAATCCTTAAGGAAGAAGAGATGGTACGTGAAAAGGTTCAATTGAATGAAATATATGAACTTCACGTTGATCTATTGAACCTAAAGATTCAAATGGAATCAAGTGTTCAAAATAAAGAAACATCTTCTAAAGACAATCTTGATAAAGAAAATGAGCTAATAAGATCAACGAGCTTACAATTGAAGCTCAAAAGTTGAAAGAAGAAAATTACAAGCTCATAGCTTAAGTTAAGGATCAAGAAATAATCCTTAACAACAATATCGATGCCTTACAAAAAGATAATGAAAGTTTTGAAAATGCTCTTCAAAGATTTACAAAAGGCAATAAGATGTTGGATCAAATGGTGCATACAAAAACCTCATACAATCATGAAGGTTTAGGATATAATAAGAATTCTCCTCCTAAAAATAATATTCGGAGATTTGTATCACCAACTAAGACTTCACCCGAATCACCATCGTATAAATGTTCCTATTGTAACAAGATTGGACACACTGTTCAATATTGTAAATTCAAGAATGGTGAAATTAAGGGGAAACGTGTATGGATTCTCAAGGAATCATACAAGAAAGATGAAAAGCGTGTGCCTTACAAAAATATGGAATATAAAGATCAAAGGCAACAAAGGTCTCATCAACCTAATACGTTTCCAAGAAGAAGCAACCAACATCATGTCAACCATAATGATTATGAACTTAAAAGACAACAATTTCTTAGATATGCATATCATCATGATAATAACATATATAATGCTTATCATGCTCAATCTAAATTCTATGGTACATCTAGAAATTACCCAACTAGGAATTATGTACTTAGAAAGGTTCATGTTCCTAAGGAAGATAATAACATGCCTAGCTATGCTTATCAACATACAAATGCTTTTTATAATGTACTAACCCCAGGACCCTCAAGACAAAGGGGTACCTATAAATTTAATTAACTTGTTTTATAGGTTTGTCTTGCCGCAAAACAAGACTTATGGTACCTTGATAGTGGGTGTTCGAGACACATGACCGGCAACAAGTCACTCTTGAACAACATTAAAAAGGTTACTGCGGGGAGCATAACATTTGGAGATAATAGCAAAGGAAACATTGTCGGCATCAGGGATATCGGAAATGGAAAGGTTAGAATTTCTGACGTACAACTAGTCACCGGACTAAGGTACAATCTTCTCTCCATTAGTCAACTATGCGACAATGAATACAAGGTAATCTTCTACACTACTCATTGTTCAATTTTAGATAAATCCGGAAAATTGGTTCTCACTTGCCCCAGAAATAAAAATGTTTATATATGCGACATGAGCAAGCAAGTGAGCGTATGCCTAATCACTATAAATGATGATTGTTGTACATATGTTGTGTACTTGATGATTACATAAACAAAACATCTAAGTAGATTTTACTTAGTGAAATTATGTAGCACTCGACGGATAAGAATTACAGTCCCGACGGATAACTCATTATAGTCCCGACGGATGATTAACTTTATCCATCGAGTGAGTAGCTTATGTAATAATAAGTCTGTAGCACAGTTATGTATGCACCTTTGTATAGAATCTGTAGTAGCATATAAGTCATGTTGACTTTAACTAGATATGCAGAATAGGTTGATTAATTGTACATAAATGATGTCTTATAATTCTGCATAAGTGAAATAGAGTCAAGTGCCAAAATAGCTACCGACGAATGATTAACAAAGCCATCGTTACGTCCTAATGTGTTTGTAGAAGGGGGGGTTGAATACAAACAGTACCGAATAATCGAATAAATGCGGAATAAAAAAAAATGTGAAACAAATTCAAGTTAAATAAGAATATATTAAACTTGAAAGGTGTTACAACAACTGTATCGATTACAAGGAATTAATCTCAAATCAATTATCTAAATTTAGAATAAATTTGACATGAACTTTTTCTATTTTTGCAATAATTAGAATCAAATGCTAAACGCGATTTGAGATTAAGTCTAGGGATTTTGATCCGTTAGATTGTTACACAGAACAAGATAAGATTTCTAGTTGATTGGATTTAATCTTCCAATCTAGAATTGATCTTGAAGTTTGCAGATGAGGAATATTTTTCTGCTTCTTTTCTGTTGTTCTCGGGTTCTGTTTTTTTTTTGGATAATGAAGAATGAATTGCTTCTGCTTCTTTTAATCAATTCAGCTGAATGAAATAGAGCTGGCATGACAATCCTTTGGCTCAGTAAGACAATCGGTAGGATTATCTTCAGAGCTAGCAAGACAATCAGAATGAACTAGCAAGACTTTCGGTATGACTATCAATTGTCATATCGATTGTCATAGTAGTTCAAACAGATTGTTTTTGCTGAATTAATAAGTGATTTTAATCTAATAATAATTCTGGTAAGACAATCAAACTGAATTAGCATGACTTTTCGGTATGACTATTGATTGTCATACCGATTGTCATACTAATACAATCAGTTGTCTTTTTTGGAAATTAAAACAGATTTTAACCAATTAAAAATTCTGAAAAACCTTAATGTTAATTCTGAATTAATTAATCAATTAATTCAATTAATAAATAAATTAATCTTTGCAGATATAATTTATTTTATTAAGTAAATTATATGATTTAATTAATTAATAGAGAATTAATACTAATCTTGAGCATCAACCATTCTTCTGAAAATCTTCTGATAATCACAGTCAATTACGAATCAATTCCACCACTTCAATGTTGACACTCGATGTCTATTGGTTCATGAGTGACTAACTTCCGTGATGTTTCTTCATGTCTTGACTTTGATAATTGATTTTCTTTAGATTAAATCCTTGTAATCTCTGATCCCTGACGAGATCTCTGTCACTTTGATTAAATCCACAACCTTGATTTATATCACTGAGGCATGATCAATTTCTTGAACTTCTTCCGGTGAAATTAATTCCTCAAGTCTGTAGATGAACCTTGTTTCTGAATCCTTTGACAGGTATTACTTTGCGAGATCTCTTTGGACGGGTAGATCCACTATTTACTTATTACATTCTTATTTGAGTTGAGTTAAATCCTCGAATATACAAATAGGCTATGAAATATGACTTACAATCTCCCCCTATTTGTTTGTTAGACAATAACACACAAATACCTAGAGGATAACTCAACTAACAAATAAGAAAAAAGATATAAAAAGAAAATGCAAAGTAAATAGCAGAAAGTTATGGATAACATTTAACCTTTTCCAGATTCCAAGTAGATGTTCCTCTAGACTGAACATATCTTCAAGTAGTTTCATCTTCTTTTTGTACAACCACATTTCCTGTTGAGAAGCCCAGATCTCTCTTGCTTCTCCCCCTATGAGAATCAACTGATAAAGAAGCTCACCTTCGTTTACCACCTCTCCCGTATAATAGGATCCGCAGATAAAAACCAATGGTACTCCCCTTTTGAAAACAGCTTCTTCCCTTACTAGAAAATCCCTTGTGTTTACCACCTCTCCCGTACAATAGGATCCGTAGTACAAACAACAATGGTGTGGTGTATTTGTACATATGTAGGATCTTTTCTTCCTCCCTGCTATTTCTCCCCCTTAGTTGAGGAATCCTCCAAACTATTACTTAAGCTTTTATCTCCCCCTTAGAAAAGGAATGTATGCCGTTGTCTGAAGGAATTCTCATATTTCACTGGTTGGAAAAGAAATAACAAGTAGTTTCTCTTTCCTTCCTCACTGTATGTGTGTGATTCTGTTTAGTGTACCTCACATGTGTTTTCACTCTTCTCTCCACTCGTGTTTACACTCATTCTCACAAGTGTATCACTGCACTCATAGCTCCAAAAATCAGCTGTACCTGCAAGGAAAATCACCTTAGCCATCCTTAAGGAGGGTCACAGGTGGTGCAATGGGAGTTTGCAAATCCCCATCCTTGTTAAACTCGTCAGATGAATCTGAGTCATAATCTACAAGTTGCTAGTTTCCCTTTTAGGGTTCCAGATTTGAATTCTGGGAAGGTAAACAATGATCCAACGAATTTAGCATAAAGATCAAAGTTCCCTTCTAATGCCTATGAAGACATTTCCTTGTGACTCATCAGGTAATATCTGAATCATTGTCAACAACTTGCTGATCTGCACCTATGTCAGATCCACTATCCGCAGATGCATCCAGGGGATTTAAGCCTGGGGAGGTAGACACTGACCACTGACATATGGCTTTTGGATCAGTATCCTCTCCTAACACCTGTAAAGGCAATTGGTCCATTAACGAACCTTAACAATCGAATCTGACCTTAAAATGGTTTGAAACTCTTGTTTTCGTCAACTCATCCTTTGTGTGTGTAAACTTCCTTGTGCATCAAGAATTGTTTATGTTTGAAGTGGTGACACTACATCGGATGCCTTGGCCGACAGGAAAATTTCAATAGACGCACCCTGTTGAGAGAATGAATCTAGTAACAGTTTTTGTGCCTTTTCAGCCATTACATCTTTTTGAGAAGATGTATGGGGGCTAGCAGTTGTCTCGGTTTAAATACTACTCATCTATGTAGGAGACAGAGCTACTGGGTTGACTACAGAAACCTTCCTTATGTGGTGCACTAAGGCACTATCTCCCTCACGCTCATTCATACTACATTTAGTGGTAAGAGAGTGTTGGTTGGTTTTGTTTCTGTGTTTGTCTTTACAGTCTGGGATAGACGTTGTGGGTTTTCAACCTCATGACTGTCAATGAAAGAAAGCTATTTGAGACTGAACCTGTATCACAGAACATAGGGCAATATAGAGAGATAAAATGTACTTAAGATATATAATGAATGAAAATTATACATTTAATCTTTTGAGAGAAATGATGTACAATAGTGATTTCAAAGAATTTTACATGAAATAAGAAATCACTAATGTAGAAAGAAGTTTGATTTACTCCTAAAACTCACTGCACATGTTAAACAATATGATTGTGCCTAGTGATTAGAGAGTTATAAATATGACGATTGCTTGAGCAGTACACTAGTTCATACCAACCTGAAGTGAGATTGTGAAGAAGAGATTGCATAGTCCAATAGATCTGCAACTGCAAAGTCCATGAACTGAGGTGCATTGACTTCCTCTTTTGACTCACCAACCAGGAGTACACTTGTACACATCTTACTAGAGTCCAATTCCAAGTGTAATGTGCATCAGGTGCCTGATATGTCGTAATATTCTCAAGTCTCATCACTGGTGCTATATGTTAGATACTGCTTCCTGATAATAACCTAGCACAATATACAAAATTTCACTGATAACATATCCAGCTTGCAAACAGCCATATCCCTCAGATAAACCTTTGCTGTTATCTCCAAAGGTAACTAGGGGGCCAGCTTTCTCAATCCACATTTGATAGCAGGGCTCTATCTCCGGTCATATGTCTTGATGATCCACTGTCAAGAATCCACACTACCGGTTATACCTGTTTAATGCCCTGCACTACAAATGGATTAGACCTTCTTCGGAACCCAAACTTGGTTGGGCCCGGCATACTTGTAGAATTGTCCTTTGTCAGGAAAAACAACATTTTTAATTTTAATTGTCTCAACTTTCTCAATGACTGAACATTTGACCTTGTAAATAGCCTTAACAAATTTCTGTTTAAGCTTAGGCACAAATGTCTCCTTTCTAGCCTTAGAAGGACTAGCAGTCTTAGACCTATCATGCTTCTTGTTATTCACATGCTGACGAGGAGTAGTCTTATCATTAGAAATATGCTTACCATTAAAATAAGCATACATCATATTAAAAGCACAAGACATACAATTAGAAACACCACATGCTTTATAAGAGTGATTAATAGTAGGCAATTTATGCATGGCAGACATGGCATTTTTGTTATCCAACTCATGTGTGTCTGAGTTAGTCTCAGTTGCTTTCACAACTTTGACTGGAACTTTCGACACACTTGACTTGGAAACAACCTTCTCATTAGCATGATCTTCAACACGTATTTCTTCCTGAATAACAGAAGAGGTCGCATCAAATGGTTCAACAATTGATGGTTTATAGAGGGGTTCATCAACACCCTTAAGCACATGTGGTACTTCCCTCCCTTTAGCACAGACACGAGGAGGGGAGTTTATGCCTAATTCTCCAATAGAAACATTATAATCATAACCTATTCCAGATGTTTGATTAACAGATTGCTTACTGTAGAACTCTTTAGCCTTCGAACAAGAATTGAAGTAGGCTCTAACCTTAGTCTCAAGACCGGTGATCTTGTCTTTGAGAATAGTTTCGAGTTTTCTATAACAGTCAACTCTATTCTCTAGAAAAGATACTTGTTCTTTTAATTTGTCTTGATTAATGTGCACAAGTCTGAATTCATTGACCTCTTTCTCAAGGTCTGTGATCTGTAAACTTAACAGTTCATTATCACGACGTGCACAATCTAAGTTACCTCTTAGATGATAAACCATTTCAGCATCAGAAATTTTTACCTCTATTCTTGACGATGAAGCTTTTCCATCAATAGCCATAAGAGCAAGATTTCCTTCATCTTCATCTTCACTGTCAGTATCATCCCAGCTTCTGCCCTTTGCCAGATAAGCCCTTTCAGAGTTCTTTCTTACTTGCTTTGGCTTCCTACATTCTGTGGCAAAGTGTCCCAACTCATTACAGTTATAGCATCTAATGGTGCTCCGATCAACCATCCCTATTTTGTATCCACCACTGCTGGTGTTAGAGGATGAAGATCCACCTTTCTGGAATTTGTTGTAGTTGGACTTGTACTTAAGCTTGGGATTCCTCTTGAATCTGACATGGGAGAATCTCTTGAAAATTTGGGCCATTGACTCGTCTTCCAATTGCTCCAGCTCTTCCAAGGAATAAAAATCATCACTTGATTGATTTGTAGTAGGAGGATCATATTCTGCTACTAACATATTTTCCTCAGCCTTGGAACACTGTACCATTCTCTCCAATTGTTGAGATTGCTGTTGTTGTTGACCTTCAGCTACAAGTGCAGTAGATGTGCTGACCATTCTATCCTTCCCGTAGACTTCCTTCTGTTGAATCTGCTCCAACTCATAGGTTTTTAACACTCCATAGAGCATGTCCAAAGAAATCTCACTCAGATCTCTAGCTTCTCTAATGGCAGTGATTCTATGTTCAAGATGAGTTGGCAGTGTTAAAAGGAACTTTTTGTTGACCTCCCTGATTGAATAATATTTCCCATTTATGTTTAGGTTGTTGATCAACGCATTGTACCTCTCAAACACTTCAGTAATTCCTTCTTCTGGATTTGATTTAAAATATTCATACCCAGAGGTTAGGATCTCCAACTTGTTCTCCCTAACTTCCTCTGTGCCTTCATTGATCACCTCAATAGTTTCCCACATGTGTTTGGAATTTTTACAGTTCATCACATGTCTGTTCATCAAGGGATCAAGGGAATCAATTAAAATTAATTGAAGGCTGGCATCCAAGGAGGCTTCTTCCTTTTCATCATGAGTAAAATCTTCAGGATCTTTAGGATAGGTTCTGGCTTTGGTGATCACAACATCATCTACTATCACCTCCGGTTCAATAACCATCGGAGTTTTTATCCCCTTCTTTAACAAGTTTGAATATTTGGGATTTGCCACTTGTAAAAACAAGAGCATATTCTTCTTCCACATAATATAATTCTCTTTATCAAATTGTGGAATTTTAACGGTTCCAAATTTTTGTGAAGTCATTATGAATTTTTGAATGAATAAAAATTCAAGGAGTTGAAAAATCACAAAAGTCTAGGATCTTGATTTGTTCGTTAATCAGAAGGCTCTGATACCAATTGTTAGGTCCCAATGTGTTTGTAGAAGGGGGGGGTTGAATACAAACAGTACCGAATAATCGAATAAATGCAGAATAAAAAAATGTGAAACAAAATTCAAGTTAAATAAGAATATTATTAACTTGAAAGGTGTTACAACAACTGTATCGATTACAAGGAATTAATCTTAAATCAATTATCACAAATTTAGAATAAATTCGACATGAACTTTTTCTATTTTTGCAATAATTAGAATCAAATGCTAAACACGATTTGAGATTAAGTTCTAGGGATTTTGATCCGCTAGATTGTTACACAAGAACAAGATAAAGATTTCTAGTTGATTGGATTTAACTTTACAATCTAGAAATTGATCTTGAAGTTTGCAAATGAGATGAAATATTTTTCTGCTTCTTTTTCTTTTGTTCTCGGGTTCTGTTTTTTTTGGATAATGAAGAATAAATGCTTCTGCTTCTTTTAATCAATTCAGCTGAATGAAAATAGAGCTGGCATGACAATCCTTTGGCACAGTAAGACAATCGGTAGGACTATCTTTAGAGCTAGCAAGACAATCAGAATGAACTAGCAAGACTTTCGGTATGACTATCAATTGTCATACCGATTGTCATAGTAGTTCAAACAGATTGTTTTGGCTGAATTAATAAGTGATTTTAATCTAATAATAATTCTGGTAAGACAATCAACTGAATTAGCATGACTTTCGGTATGACTATTGATTGTCATACCGATTGTCATACTAATACAATCAGTTGTCTTTTTGGAATTAAAACAGATTTTAACCAATTAAAAATTCTGAAAAACCTTAATATTAATTCTGAATTAATTAATCAATTAATTCAATTAATAAACAAATTAATCTTTGCAGATATAATTTATTTTATTAATTAAATTATATGATTTAATTAATTAATAGAGAATTAATATTAATCTTGAGCATCAACCATTCTTCTGAAAATCTTCTGATAATCACAGTCAATTATGAATCAATTCCACCACTTCAATGTTGACACTCGATGTACTGTCTGGTTCATGAGTGACTAACTTCCATGACGATTCTTCATGTCTTGGCTTTGATAATTGATTTTCTTCAGATTAAATCCTTGTAATTCTCTGATACCCTGACGAGATCTCTGTCACTTGATTAAATCCACAACCTTGATTTATATCACTGAGGCATGATCAATTTCTTGAACTTCTTCCGGTGAATTAATTCCTCAAGTCTGTAGATGAACCTTGTTTCTGAATCCTTTGACAGATATTACTTTGCGAGATCTCTTTGACGGTAGATCCACTATTTTCTTATTACGTTCTTATTTGAGTTGAGTTAAATCCTCGAATATACAAATAGGCTATGAAATATGACTTACACCATCGACGGATCATCAAATGACTATCAACTCGACGGATGATCAATTAAACCATCAACGGATGTTCTAAAAGTCGACGGATGATCATATGAAGAATTCAAACAACAGTTGGACAGTGAAAGCTGACACACAGTCGTCGAGATGTATACAAACACACTGTGGAAGCCCATTAACTGGGTAATAGAGGACGAAAAGCAGCAAAGCTTAAGACTGATAGTTTTTATATTTGTTCAGTCTTTTTGACTTTGTAATCTTGGTATTATATAAACCAAGAGTGTAGCAAATAGAAAAAAAAAACTGAGATAGCTGAAAAACACAAAAACAGAGAAATCTTTGTAAGCAGAATTATTAGCATTTCCTGTATTCTCAGTAGTTCCATTTGTAAGCAGCTGTGAGCATTCCTGCACACAGAGTCCTCTCGATATTTATATATATCTCTGGTGGAATTGTTTAAATCCACCAGAAAGTTTTTAAAGACTCTTGTTTTTAATTATTTATGTTTTGATTCAATTAAGTTTCTATTCCGCATTGTGCTAATCAAAACATTATATCTATATTCGAGTTGAACATTTTTATTTCGAGAAAAAGGTTCAAGAATTCCATTCAACCCCCCTTCTGTAATTCTTGCTATATTGTTAAGGGACTAACAATTGGTATCAGAACAAGCTCTTAATCTACAAAGAGTTTAAAGATCAAAACAATTCAGCAAGATGAACAAGAAAGATGTTGTAGTCAAGATTCCTTTTCTTGATAAAGATAATTACCATCATTAAAAGGTAAAGATGCATCTTCATATGCTTTCTCAAGATGAGGCCTATGTGGACTGCATTGAAAAAGAGGCCCTCATGTTCCAATGAAAGCTGCAACAGGAAACGAGCCATCTGTTCCAAAGCCAAGGCATGAATGGTCTGATCCTGACATTGAACAAGTCGGGAAAGATAAAAAGGCCATGAAGATTCTGTTCAATGGAGTTGATGCAGACATGTTTGATAACATTATCAACTGCAAAACTGTCAAGGAAGTTTGGGACACAATACAGATAATTTGTGATGGCACTGAGCAAGTAAGAGAAAATAAAATGCAGCTCCTGATTCAGCAATATGAGCATTTTCACAATGAAGAAAGTGAGTCACTCACTGACATTTTTAGTAGATTCCAAAAACTACTAAATGCTCTTAAGTTGCATGGAAGAGTCTATCAGACTAAAGACTCCAATCTGAAATTTCTCAGATCTCTTCCAAACGAATGGAAACCAATGACAGTCTCATTGAGAAACTCACAAGATTATAAGGAGTTTACTTTGGAGAAAATGTATGGCATTCTGAAGACCTATGAGCTTGAGACAGAGCAGGATGAAAGAATGCAGAGAGGAAAAAGAAAGGAGGATCCATTGCACTAGTTGCTGATCTGGAAAAGGAGAAGGAAGTGAAGATGGAAGCTGTAGAATCAACTTCAAAGGTCTGTGAGAATAAGGGTAAGGGGCTAGCTGCAGAAAGTGAAGAATCATTGGGCCAAGTTGACATGTAGGACATTGATGAGCACCTAGCATTTCTTTCAAGGAGATTTGCCAAGCTCAAGTTCAAGAAGAACTTTGGAGCAGCCAAGCCAAATAGAAACATGGTGGATAAGTCAAAATTCAAATGTTTCAAATGTGGCTTGGCAGGGCATTTTGCAAATGAGTGTAGAAAGTCAGATTCCAGTAAGAAAAGGTTTGAGTCTGTGGATTATAAGCAAAAAAACTTTGATCTACTCAAACAAAAGGAAAGGGCTTTTATTACACAAGAGAATGACTGGGCAGCAGATGGTTTGGATGAAGATGAAGATGTCAGCTATGTCAATCTAGCCCTAATGGCCAAGTCTGATAAAAAAGAGACAAGTTCCTCAAGCAATCAGGTAATCACTACAAACCTTGCACATTTATCTAAAGCTGAGTGTAATGATGCCATAAATGACATGTCTACAAAATTGTATCATTTCCGTGTTACACTTAAGTCTCTCACTAAAGAAAATGCTAAAATCAAAGAAAACAACTTGTTTTTAAGTGAGAGGAATAATGTGCTTGAGTCTCAGTTTGTTGAGTTTGAGAAACTAAAAATTGAGTGTAAGATTTCCAAGGAGGAATTAACTGAGTCCTTGAAAAAGGAAGAAATTTTGAAGAAGCAGCTCGAGCGTGAAGAAGAGGTGATTAAAGCATGGAAAATATCCAGGGATGTTCATGCTCAAATCACCAAAGTTCAAGGAATTGAGTCTTTTTGTGATGAAGCCTGGAAAAAGAATAAAGAGAAACTAGAACCTATTTTGGTAGATGGGTTGTTGACAGATGTAGACTCGACGGATGATGAGGACTATCCGTCGGATAACAAAAAGTGTTATCCGTCGAATGATGAAAATCCTCATCCGTCGGCTGTGAGCAAACCCATTAGCAAAACCAAATTAATCAAGCTAAATGAGAAGTATGGGTCTGTTTCCAAGAATTTTGTTTCAGGAGAGTCAAGTCAAGCTAAGAAAGGGAAAAAGGCTAATGTTGGTCACATGACTGTCAAACAGTTAAGTGACAGACTTGAGAAAATTGAGGTAAAAACAGAGACTAAAAAGAAAAACAATAGGAATGGTAAAGTAGGGATTAACAAACACAATAACTACACACCTGATAAATATGCTCCTAGAAAAATCTGTGTCAAGTGTGGTAGTGTCAATCATTTGTTTGTTAATTGCAAATCTGCCATGCCTACTCCCATGTCTGTTCAATCTCAATTTCAAACATAAATGCCATGCCTCCCATGCCTGTTAATGCTATGCCTACACAGAATGTGAATGCACAGTTTGCTAATATGCCATTTGCACCTAATCCATATTATGCTGCATATAATATGCCTCAAATGCCATTCAGCATGCCTTACTGGAATAACATGTTTGCACCAAGCATGTCATTTCCCGTTAGCCATAATATGCATGATAATTTTGTTGCATTAAATGGTTTCAAAGGCCCAACCCAAATGACTAAGGAAGAATCTGAAATTCCTAAGTCAAATGAGTTAAGACCTAAAAAACAGAAGAAGAAAGCTAACAAGGCAGGACCCAAGGAAACTTGGGTACCAAAATCAACTTGATTTGATTTTGATGTGTGCAGGGAAACAGAAAGAATCTTTGATACTTGGATAGTGGCTGTTCAAGACACATGACTAGTGATTCTACCATGCTCACAAAGTTTAAGGAGAGAGCTGGCCCAAGTATTACTTTTGGAGATGACAGCAAAGGTTATACTGTGGGATATGGCTTGATTTCAAAGGACAATATCATCATTGAAGAGGTTGCCTTAGTGGATGGTCTCAAACACAATCTGTTGAGTATCAGCCAGCTTTGTGACAAAGGCAATTCAGTAACCTTCAACAAAGAAGCCTGTATTGTGACTAATAATCAAAGCAACAAAGTGGTTCTCACTGGTGTGAGAAGGGGAAATGTGTACCTAGATGACTTCAACTCAACTAAAGCAGAATCTGTAACTTGTCTTCTCAGTAAAGCAAGTCAAGATGAAAGTTGGCTATGGCACAAGAAGCTATCCCATTTAAACTTCAAGACCATAAATGGGTTGGTAAAGAAAGAACTAGTAAGAGGCATTCCTCTAGTGGAGTTTACAAAGGATGGACTGTGTGGTGCCTGCCAAAAAGGGAAGCAGATCAAAGCATCATTCAGGAAGAAACTTGATTCAGCAATTGAAGAGCCTCTGCAATTGCTTCACATGGATCTGTTTGGACCACTCAATGTATTGTCAATTTCAAAGAAAAGATTTTGCCTAGTAATTGTAGATGATTTTTCAAAGTTCTCTTGGACATATTTCCTAAAGTCTAAAGATGAGGCTAGTGAAATCATCATCAATCACATAAGGCAAGTTAACAATCATCCTGATTTCAAAGTTAGAAGAATCAGGAGTGACAATGGAACTGAGTTCAAGAACTATGTCATGAGAGCATTTTATGAGGAAAATGGAATCTTACATGAGTTCTCAGCAGCAAGGACTCCACAACAGAATGGAGTAGGGGAAAGAAAGAACAGATCACTTATTGAAGCTGCAAGGACAATGCTTGAAGAATCAAAATTACCAACATATTTCTGGGCTGAAGCTGTAAACACTGCATGCTACACTCAGAACATCTCTCTGATTAATCAAACAAGATGCATGACTCATTATCAATTGTTCAAGAACAAGAAGTCAACTCTAAACTTTCTTCATGTCTTTGGCTGTAAATGCTATATTCTGAGAAATCAAACTGATCAAAATGGGAAGTTTGATGCTAAAGCAGATGAAGGAATTTTTGTAGGATATGTTGTTGGTAAAGCATATAGAGTCTACAATCTAAGAACCAACATTGTTGTGGAATCTATACATGTTGTGTTTGATGATAAAAAGATTGAAGGACTGAAAGATGGAGATTACCATGAGAGCCTCACATTCGACAATATTGAGATGGTCAGTGATGAAAGTGATGATGAGAGTGATCAAGAAACAGTTTCTAAGGATAATGCAGACAACTCTACCACCAATGAAGCACAAAACTCAACATTTGTCGGTACTCAAAATTCACCATCCGTCGGGTTATCAGAAGGAGCAGAACGTCAAGGTAGATCACCCATAGAAAGTACCCCTTTCTCAAATCAAAGATCCACAAACTCAGGGGGAGTTTCTAGCAATCAAAACTCAATCACACATCAAGACAACATTGAGGTCTCTTCATCTAGAGCTAATCTACCTCAACCAAGGAAATGGATAAAAGATCACCCCTTTGAACTGATTATTGGTGATGTTTCCTCTAGATTTCAAACAAGGAGAGCAACTCAGGAAGAATGTCTATACAGCAGCTTTCTGTCAAAGGAAGAACCAAAGAAGGTAGAAGAAGCCTTGTTAGATCCTGATTGGATTTTAGCTATGCAGGAGGAGCTAAACCAATTTGAAAGGAATAAAGTATGGAAGCTGGTACCCAAGCCTAAAGGAAAGAATCCAATAGACACCAAATGGGTATTCAGAAACAAGATGGATGAAAATGGCATAGTAGTAAGGAACAAAGCCAGATTGGTTGCTAAAGGCTATTACCAGCAAGAAGGAATAGATTTTGATGAAACATTTGCTCATATTGCAAAACTTGAAGCCATCAGAATCTTCTTAGCCTATGCAGCCCATGCCAATTTCAAGGTCTATCAAATGGATGTCAAAAGTGCCTTTCTGAATGGAGATTTGGAGGAAGAAGTGTATGTTAGTCAACCTCCTGGCTTTGAAGATCCAAATTTTCCAGAGTATGTCTATTATCTACTGAAAGCACTTTATGGACTGAAGCAAGCACCTAGAGCCTGGTATGACACTTTATCAAAGTTCCTTTTGGAAAATCACTTCACAAGAGGTACTGTAGATAAAACTTTATTTTTCAGAAATGTTAATGGCTCTAGCATACTTGTTCAAATTTATGTAGATGATATTATTTTTGGCTCTACAGATGAGAAACTTTGTAAAAAGTTTTCCAAACTGATGCAAAGTAAGTATGAAATGAGTATGATGGGAGAACTAACTTACTTTCTTGGTTTACAAGTTAAACAAGTTAGTGATGGAATATTCATTAGTCAAACTAAATATATTTTTGATCTTTTAAAGAAGTTTTATCTAATGGATTGCACATCTGCAAAAACTCCCATGGCCACTGCAACTAAGCTTGAATTAAACACTACTGAAAAGTCTGTGGATATTTCAAGCTATAGAGGCATGGTTGGCTCACTTCTGTACTTAACAGCTAGTAGGCCAGATATAATGTTTGCTACATGTTTATGTGCTAGATTTCAGGCTGATCCTAGAGAATCTCACTTGATAGCTATTAAGAGAATTTTCAGATATCTCAAGGGAACACCAAAACTTGGCATTTGGTATCCTAGAGATTCTGGTTTTGATCTAACTGGTTATTCAGATGCAGATTATGCAGGTTGCAGAATTGACAGAAAGAGCACAACAGGAACTTGTTAATTTCTAGGAAACAAGCTTGTGTCCTGGTTCAGTAAAAAGCAAAATTCAGTTTCTACTTCTACAGCTGAAGCTGAATATATTGCCGCTGGCAGTTGCTGTGCACAGATTTTATGGATGAAAAATCAATTGCTAGACTATGGTTTGCAAGTTGAGAGGATTCCTATTTTCTGTGATAACACAAGTGCAATTGCCATCACTGAAAATCCAGTGCAACATTCAAGGACAAAGCACATAGACATCAAGTACCATTTCATAAGGGAACATGTAATGAATGGTACTGTAGAGTTACATTTTGTTCCAAGTGAAAAGCAACTTGCAGATATCTTTACCAAGCCGCTGGATGAATCCACCTTTTCAAGGTTGGTAAGTGAGTTAGGTATGCTTAATTACTCTTGAATTTATCTGAGTTATTTTACAAGTTGAAATGTAGCCAGAAATTTAGCTGATTTTTAGTCATGGATGAAATTTTGGCTAAGTCAAAATTTTCATCTCGACGGATGACCATTATCCATCGAGTTGAGTCATCCGTCGATATACTATTTGCAAATAAAAATCAATTACTTTTCTGGAATCTTTTAAAACTCGATGGATAACAGTTTATCCTCATCCGTCGAATTGTCTAAATCTTAACCGTTAATTCCCTGAACACTATCCATCGAGTATACTTACAGTTTGTAAGCATTACACGATGGATAATGGGTGGAATTTTTACAGTTTATTTTTAAACGGCTATTTTAGGCAATTTCTATTGGGTAATTTACTTTTCTTTATTATTTTCATCTGTTGTTTTTGAGATAGTATAAAAGCTTATTTCATTCCAATTATTTTCTTTTATCATTCTCAAATTCAACTGCTTTTATTTCATTCTCTCTCAAGCAAATATCCTCTTTCTCTTCAAGCTTTCATTTTCTAACAATGGCACCTGTAGTAAAGATTATGTCTCAAATCGGGTTCATTTATGAGAAGAACAACTTCACTGCTTTGGTCAATAAGGGTATTCAGCAATCAGAAGACTATCACAAGATGATGGACTTTATGAAGAACTGCAAGTTAAGTTATGCCATGCTTGAATCACCCACAATTTTCTGTGAAGTTGTTGAAGAGATGTGGACCACTGCAATCTACAACTCTACTGACAAAACCATCACTCTAACTATCAAAGGTAATGAGTTATGTATCAATAGTGATGTGATAAAAGCATGTTTCAAAATTCCTGATGATAATGTAACTTCACCACACAATGACACTGATATTATCAATATGCTCAATTCCATGCACTATGCACTTCCTACTACTAAGCTAAGTGATATTAGAAGATTAGGTCTTAGGAGGAATGGAGTTTCATGTGTGATGTTGTGACTAAAGTTTTCTCTGGAAAAATCAGTAATTTTGATTCTGTGAACATCTCCATGCTTAACATGCTATACATGCTAATTACAGATAAATTTTACAATTTCAGTGACCTTGTCTTGTATGAGTAGGTTTTAAACTAGGTGAGTAAGCCAAAAGGGGAAAGAATGTATATTATGCTAGATTTTTCATGCTATTGGCTAACCATCTTTGTCAAGAGATTGTACTTGAGAACCCAAACAACAAATTGTCTTGTTGGGTTCAAGAGAGAAGAATCATTGCAGATTTGAACAGAGCCAACCATCATAGGGATGTGCCAATGTTCTACTTTCCTGTAATGCAGACACCTCAGGTAAGTAAGGTAAGTTCATCCATGCCCTCAACTATTCCAATCTCCTCAATTTCTTTGAGTTCAGGAGTAGCTATGGCAACTGTGACAATGAACAAACAGTTGCCTACCAAAGCTGTCAAAACAACTGTAATTTCTAAATCCAAGTCAAAGAAAACCCCCTCTGGTATCTCTCAAAAGGTACCAGTTGAAAAATCCACCAAAGCCAAAGAGGGGAGTGTGAAGGAGGGTCAGTTAGGTGAGGGAAGGGGTGAACATCAAAGAAACCCCAAGGATAAGGTTGGAGAGATAAGTGAATCCCAGCCTAGCCACACTGCAGTTTCCCAACAAACTGCAGTGCTTAAAAAGGACAAAAGCTCACTTCTAGCTACATCCTCCCAAAAGGATGTGGCTATTGAACAAAGCTCTCAGCCAAGAGCACATGCCAAAAGTGTAATAACCCCAATTTTTGGAAATTTTTGAAACCCTTATGAATAGTGTTTTTGCTGAATGAGAAAACTTTTCATGCCCCACTATATAGGGATTCTGTTATGGATATTCTGAGATTTTATTAGTATTCTATATGACATATAAGTGCATGTAAAGATCGTCAGAATCCAATTCCGAACACTTTGATTTTTCCCGGAAATCCACTAGATACGGAAAGAATTGAGTATAAGGTAACATGATAAAAATGATTTAAATTAAAGGATTATAAGAGAGGATCATAAAAGGAATATAATGTATTGAGAAAGGTTAAGGAAACCCAAATAATAAGATCCCAGGTATGATCCCTCAAACGATAAACGAAAACGAAAGTTAAGCGAACCGTATAACAGATCAGCGGTCATTAGGCAAACAATTAGGAAGTTAATCAAAGGGATTAGAGAGGATGATGTCACCCAACCAATGAGAAGAGGACAAGGAGGGGAAGATGACATCATAGCATGACATAAGCATGACATGGGAAGGAAGGAGATGTGGTTGAAGTAGAACCACACAAAGTTAAGGCTAAAAAGGTAATTAACCAAAACAAAAACAAAATTTCATCCACCAAGCCAATCATTTCATTTTCATCAAACAAAACACAAAATATTTCTCTTCACTAAGGTTGCTCTCAGCTTTTTTTCAATTTCAAAGGGAGAATTTTTAAAATCCAAGATCCAAGCCTCCTAAATTGGTAAGATAATTCCCTAGTGTTCCTGATGCATAGATATGGCTATATTATGAGTTTAAGCCTTCAATTCTTTCTCAATATTCTTCAAGAAATCAATGAAGAAGACAATGAATAGTGATTTCAAAGTTTTTAACTTGATTTTTCTAGTTTTCCTTTAAGATCCAAGCATCCCTAAGACTTCTCAAGGCTTCTTAGGGCTTCCTAGCTACTCCCACCACTTCGAGGAAGGTATATCATCTCCAAACCCTAGATTCCTTTGTATAATAAGATGATTTTGATTGTTATGGTGATATAGTAGCTTAATGCTTGTGGTTTAGAGTTTGGGTTGGAGTGGTAGTGAAATGGAATGGTGAATCTTGTTGTTTTGGTTAAAAGAACTTAAGTATAGTTAAATTCAAGCTTAAGCATAAGTATAAGTGTTAATATTGGATTTATTGGGGATGTTATAATGTGATAAGGATGGACTTTGGTTGTATGAATGGATTGGGGTTGAATTGTGATGATTTTGGAATGGTTTAAATTTGGGAAATCGCGTAAACATAGCCGTCGTAATGTCCGATTTACTTTAGACTGCTTTTGTTCATAACATTAGGACCCGAGAACCCCCTGCTAGATGTTGACCATTGCCATGTTTAGATAGCTCATGTTACGAGCTTCGTTTTGATATGTAGTTCGTTTGATACCGATGCACGGTTTAGGAGAAACGACCGTTTCAAGTAACGGCGTTTCGCGAACGAAACTTTTCCCCTCGCCTTACTTTGAAACATAGGTTAAAGACCAAAACGGGTTAATTAATGTATGAAACAATTATGGTAAGTGTGTTAGGCAGTTGGTAAGACACTCGCGAAAGAATCGCCTTAAAACTCGTAATGGTTAATTTATTAAAAATGGTGGAGCCGAGGGTACTCGAGTGACTTAAGAGAATCAATGAGCGCAAAACGAGCGTTAGAGTCTAAGTTGATTAAAGTATAGATTTACAAGTGACTTTGGTTTAATTCCAACTCACATGTTGTTTATAGGTTACCAGACTCGTCCCAAGCCATTAATCACCCCCAGTCGCTCAGGCAAGTTTTCTACCCGTTATACTGTTGTTGTGATGTATATGTGTATATGCATGATCTTGCGATAAATGCATATTTGTTATTAGCAAATTTTTGCGATATATTGTAGCATGTGATATGGTATATTTGCATGCCTGTTTCATATTCTTGGATTATATATCTGTTGGTTAAAATGCTTACAATTGCATAATACCTATGCTAGAGATAAGCGGTATTGGGTTTACCCTTAGTATATGGGATCAAAAGGTGAACATATTTCTAAACCGGGAGTCGATGTTCCCGAGTATAATATATATATTTTTATATATATATGGTTATAGTTTTCAAAACTATTAATCGAATAAGGTTTATTCTATAACTTTAACTTTATTTTATTATTGAATATTATTTCGAATATTCGTCCGAGGACTTATGACTCCTTTATTTTATTATTGAATATTATTTCGAATATTCATCCGAGGACTTATGACTCCTTTATTTTATTATCGAATATTATTTCGAATATTCATCCGAGGACTATGACTCCTTTATTTTATTATTGAATATTATTTCGAATATTCATTCGAGGGCTTATGACTCAGTTATATTATTAATGATTATTAATTGAATATTCATTTGAGGATGTATGACTCCGTTATTTTATTTAATGAATATTATTTATAATATTCATTCGAGGTATTATGACTCCGCTTATTATTTACTAATATTCTTTATTCTATTAAAGAATGATGTTTCGATAATCAAACTTATTTTCGATTATTCAAATAAAGATAGTACTTTCGTATAAGTATATCTTTGGTTATTTAATACTCATTTCAAGTATAAGTCTTACAATTTCTACTTCAATTATTTGTATAAAGATTATTCTTTATGGGAATATTATTTAAATAATAATATTCAGATATTTTCTAAATATATTGGGACTGATTTACTTCATTAAATCAGCATTACTCCAAACACTCTTTAAAGTGTTTTCGAGTCTTCAAAATGATTTTTAAAAGTTAGAGCGGATCCCAAAACTCATTTTTATATTTAAGATCTTCCTTTTAAAGGGGATTTTACTCGCTCAAAATCTGAGGGATCTGGCTCTGTGGTGTATTTTATATTCACAACGAGGTTGCTATTTTGGTAAATGAATTGATTACTTACCCAACGTTCGGGAAGTAAGTCCATCTATCGAGTCGGCATAAGCAATATGGGCTCAGTGGGCGTCCATGATAGTGTAAGTGGCTCAGTGGGAGTCCATCAAATGCGTAAGTGGCTGAGTGGCAGTCCAGCATAAGGTCCTATTGCGACCAGGGTGATGACCAGTGGGGAATTCGTCCATCTACTAGTAGAAAAGGTTACTTATTGGTATCTTTGCCTGATCAGCAAGATATCGGGTTTATGCCACAGTTCTTTTTCCCTTCCAAAAATTCATTGGATGTTACAAACTCTGTTCATACTTTACATGACAGAGGTTTTCAGGGACTGTATAAGGAAGATGTATATGTGGATATATATATCGGAACTTAATGAAGTATATCATAACTTTATTTCCTTCAATACTACTTCAAAGATTTAATCTATTCAAATATGTCTTGTAGTCTCATCTATGTGATGAACTGTTAAAAGCTCGTTATACTATGAACAGTGGTAGTTCAAGTAACTTTATAATTGATATAAGTATATTGGAGTATCTTGTAACTTCATCTTTTAAACTTATATCTAGTTAATGGTTGTCTTATGAATGACAAAGACTTTCAGAAAACGTTGAGACAAGGTTAGATATATGAGATCACCTTGCAACGATATTTTTATACAGTTATAAACTGAAACTTTGTGTATATTATGCATGGAAGAGGACTTCCCATATTTTGAAAAGTATATATGTATATATATATACTGAATATTTTACGACTTCATCGCATTAAGATATCAACTTGGTTCATTTCTTTTGACCAAGACTTTCATGAGTACTATGAGAAGGCTCATATATTGTTAATCATATTATATATTATTTTGGTGGGCTTGTTGCTCACTCTTGCCTTCTTCTTTCATCACACAACATCAGATAGACAAGATGAACAGGACCAAGCTCCCGATTCGCAAGCGGTTAGAAAACGTTCTGCAGTCTTCGGGAAGCGTTGATGCCGCTGTAGCTGAGGTAGGAACTACCAATAGGCTAGGCTTTCAACTTTTGATGTACCAGACTCATGTATAATATGAATTGTAATAATGGCAAAGAAAATGTAAATTTATCCAGAAAACCTTTTAAGGTGTATTGACATATAATTGTGGAATAAAATGACTTGTGATTATTTTTGGATATTCATCTCTGAGACTATAACTTGTGGTGTGTGTGTTTATTGTGGGGTCACAGTACAGAGTAGTTGATTGTATATTAAGATTGGGTGTTATTAAGGGAAATGGAACTCGTGACAACCCGGAACCCCGACCCCGGATTTGTGGGTGTTACATAAATGGTATCAGAGCTAAGCGTTATAAACCTCAGAGATGATGTGACGTTAAGATAATAAGTTCACTAAGATAATAAGAACTCTTGCCAAGTTCATAGTCGGGCTACCTAACGTAGTACTGACAGTTAAAACCCTTACGGGAACCCTTATAAATATTCAGATAGTAACATAGTTCGTTCTCGTATAGGGCAGTGGGGCACCGAACCCTGAGGTTCAAGAGCATCAGCATGAGGATGTTTTATTACAAGCTGGAGATCAAATTATGAATCCGATGGAGTACCCTAATGAGGGACCGGATGAGATTCATATTGAGAATGTTGCGGTTGAGGATGTTATTCCGGAAAGGATTATGGCTGAGGAGGATCTCATGGAGGATCCTGATGAGAATGAAGAGAGGACCGCTAAAGAATTGATGACCGTAGTCAGGGCGACTACCAGAGCAAGAATGGCCGCGAGGGTGGCACTAGAGGATGAAGAGTTACCAAGGGCACAAAGGTTAATGAGGGCAGAAGGAGTGGGGCCTTCCACGACACCAATTATACCAGTATCAGACCCTCTTGCAGAGGTTCCTGTAGACATTCATGAGGTTCCACCAATTCCTGTTCCATCCCCGGTACAGAGCCCAGCACCTACTGAGGAAATGCCACCTTTATCTCCTGCACCATTATCACCTGACACCGTGCTTGGTTATCCGTTTGGATCTCCTGGGTCTGCGCCACCTACACCCCATGGATTGCTAGATGCTACCACTCAGGCTTCTCTTATCGCCAATTATTATATGACTTTGGGTGGCCTGTCTGAGGCCCGTAATGTTAGGAGTGATCTGTTGGATCGACTTACTGCACCGAGGATTGAGGGTGGGGTACTTCCGGCAGGATTAGCTCATAGCATGGAAAGGATTGAGGCTACCACCCGTGTTACAGCTAGAGGCCATCTTGAGGGTCAGATTGATCCAGCTCTACTTGCAACTATCTTAGACCTCATCACCTCTGTGATGGAGCAGGTTAGGGATGTCATGCGTGCTCGCATTTCTTGATCCATGGTAGTGTGCAGAGCCAGAGCAATCAGACAAGGGTTTCATGTAGCATCGCTTTTGGAGGATTAGCCTAAGTTATGAATGATTAATTTTAATGACTAGATGATTATCTATGGTAGTACTTTTCAGTTATAAGCGATCAGATCAAATGATATAATTCTCTTTAATATGTTCAGTTGTTGTACCCTCGAACAAATGGTTATGTATATATTCGTTAAATTCAGTTCAGATGAGTTGTTGTGATAAGATCACATTGTTAATTGCTCTATTAACACTTAAGAGAGTGTCATAAAGTTTATCGAACTTAAGAGTTCATAATTTGCAATCGTGCAAGGACTAAACGAGGGAAAGACTTAAGCAAAGTAAGTAAGACAAATATCCAGAGATTCTCAAAAATTTTCCAAGTAATATGCCCCCACAAGGAATAAGATTAGGGTCAAACCTTGAATGTGATAATCAGGGAGGTCGCAATTAAGATATAAGGAACCCAGAATATAATAAAGTGAAAAATGAGGATTTTAAATTAGAAGATGACCCCAATTATAGGGAGTAGGAAGAAATATTTAGACTAAGAAAACAAAAGTCGAGCGAGATAAGGAGACCCGAGACGGTACTCCTATACGGAAATTCATGGAACTGTCTAAACAGAACTTACACTTTATTCCCAACCACCACCTTGAGGGAAACAATGTAGTGGGAAATTCTTTCAGGACCTTTAAATTGCTAAGCTCTCAGTGTTCCAAGGAACAAGTTGACCCAGTCGAGGCAAGAGCCTGGCTAAAGGAAATATAGGAATCATTTGAGATTCTAAATGATTGACGAACCACAAAAGACTGTTTTTGTCACTTACCCTCCTAAGAGAGAGACCACCCGCTGGTGAAAGACCAAGGAAGGCACGGAGCAAGAGATTATAATAAACTGATTTAAGTTCAGTCAATAATTTTCAGGAAAGTACTTCCCAAGGTTATGGGGATAGTGTAAAAGCTTTAGAGCCAGAACAAAGGCAGACGAGTATGATGAATTGTGAATCTAAGTTGTAAAAGTCGTCAAGATTCGTTCTAAGGACACGAATCCAGAATGACGGGATGTTTGAAATCAATGCTTAGGTTGTGTTGGTTCATGAAATAATGATAAGAGAAAGGAGTTGGGTATGAGGAAACCCTAAAGACTCGTAGCAATAGAAATAGAAAAGTATGTAATCATCAGGATGCGGGTGATTCACCATGAGTTAAATTGATGGTTGAAGGAATAAGAGATACATATATTTTATCCCTTGTAAGTTGGGAGGATTTGAGGAAACCTTGAGATAGTTCGAAGGATAAATATTGAGACACGGATAGACTGAGGAGACAAGAAAGTAAGAAATTAGGAAAATTGGATGAAGGAGGTGACCCTCAAGAATGTGAAGTGTAAGACCAGTGGCTTGATACCCAGAAAGGGAGACGCCAGGTATGAAAGATATCCCACCATTGAGATGACTGTTGAGATAAACAACAAAAGTAAATAAGGAATTATTAAGAAGAAGTTCGCATTGAACACGACCAATATCTTCCAGAACATCCTTGTTATCGTTACCAGATTAGGCAAGAAAAGCGGATAACCGTTGTTATCTTTTGGAGGCCATATTGATTGACTTCATTCTGAATACATATATTATTGTGAAATTAGGCATATACTATCGAGGTGGAAATGATTGAATAAGACACCCTTATCAGGGTTATATGACTTGATTTATCCATGGAAGGATGCAGGTACCTTTTAAAGGTGGAATTAAGGATAAAACATCGGTAACTTAAAATGAATCCTGGGGGAATGCATAAAGGTTGGCATTTCACCCTTAATAGGGACAGTATGAGTTTTGATAGTATAGAATGAAGGATTAAGGTAACAACAACCTTTCAGGATCAGTGGAGAAATTTTTCAGAAGTATATAGACTATGATTCTGGTATTAATAAATGGTATCTTGATACGCCCTCTGCCTAGGGTGTACCTGATGAAGGATTTAAGAATAACCTTAGAAGTTTTACAAGGAGAAAGGTAATATTCAAAGTTCTCAAGAACAGAAATTTTGATGAAGGAAATATGGCGTAATTATAATAATGTCAAGTGGGGCACGTGTTAAACCACGAGAAAGTATGGATCGAACCAGTAAAGGTCGAAATTAGTCAGGGCAATTAGGACCTAAGATAAAAGATGTTCTAAGTACGATCGAGAGTCAGTCACGACAGTGAGTAACCTCTAAAGTCTGAGGCAATAACTTATGGAAAAATGGTGATTTTTTTTTACTCATCAGATTTTAAGGAAAACATCTTCACATAAGCTGTGATTGAAATGGGGTAGAAAATTAGTGAAAGTGGTTAAGATGACATTGATTGTAAGGAAATATTACTATCAGGAAAGGCCAAAGAGGTGGCCGACACTTTAAATATAAGAGGACAATTACAGGCGCTCGTGCCAGAGGAATACAGTAATAATGGTTGAAGCCGTAGAGGTTGTATTATGGTTTGAAAGATTGACATTCCTTCTGATGACTGTGCAATACCCAACCATAATAGTAGTTGGTAAAGGTTTAATTCGTGTAATCGCCATGAGCAGGCTATCTATCTCAGAAGATACTATCTTGAGATAAGCCAGGACGATGTTTCAAAAAGGACTAAACGAACCTTGAGTTAAGTCTTCTATTTAAGGCATGCGATTAAGAATGGTATTCACCTGCTATCGTTGCTTTGACTGAAACTCTTCTGCAATTTTATCTACTTCATGTCATGAAAGTATGTCAGAGTTTTGATTGTTCTTCATGAATGATGATTGGTGATTATGTTAACTCCTTAGAAGTATTCTATACGACATGTATGGACTCCGTATGGTTAGATATTAAGATTTCATGGAAAGTGAATGATGACAGTAGGTCAGTGGTGGACCATAGTAATGCAGCAATGATTCTGCAAGTAATGAGCTAATTACAACCGTGAGAGTTGTATTGGAGTGGATGTTGAGATTGAGTACCACTAATCGGGTCATGGTAGAGTATAAGTGTTAGGAATGTATGTGCATTAGTTTGATGATATGTTTAACAAAATACTTAAGTAGAAATTTAGTGTCTGTAGCCTCAACGGATAAGACCACTTTGGCTATCCGTTGATGGTGTAGCTTTACTTAGAAATAAGTTTAGTGTTGTAGCATATTTCAGTCTCTGTATTTAAAATGTAATTCTTGGAAGTTGAGAGAAACTATGAGTCATGTTGACTACTAGATGATATGCAGATAGGAAGGCCAATTGTAAATACTTCATGCCTTGTAATTTTGTATAAGTGAAGTGGTATCAACGGATGACTTAAAGACCTTCAACGGATAAGAAGCTAAGCTTCAACGGATGTCTCTAAAGCTTCAACGGATAAAGTCATCAACGGATAACATCCTTCAACGGATGAGTGCATCAACGGATGAAAGTCTTAACGGATGTTCTGATGATTAGCCGTTGATAAGAGGTAGTTGTACCTACAGACAGAGGCACATGGGTTGATAGAGACAACTGAGATGTGGTAGCCGAATTTCAGGAACAACAGAAAAAGCAGCCGTTCTTCTTCAGTACAAAGATGCAATAGTCAACAAAGTACTGGAGTGAACAGGAAAAGAAGCAAGTGAAGAACTTATTTTATTACTGTATTTTTATATTGTTTTTCACTTGTACACTTGGTAATATATAAACCAAGTAGAAGCTAGTAATTAGTGTGAGATTTTCCAGAGCTGTTTAGAAAAACATTGAGAGAAAATTCATCTAGTTTGTACTAGGATGCAGCTGTGATCAACATTGTTTAATCACAGATTTTCTAATATACCATCTCTGGTGGAACAACAAATCCACCAGAAAAGTTTTTAAGGTCTGTTGTGTTCTTTACATTTGTGCTTGAATATATATCTGTCTGCATTAGCTTAAAGCAATTCACACACTTGTTCTTCTTGAACACACAACCTTCATAAACTGCTCAAAACTTGAAAAAGTTTTGAGATTTACATTCAACCCCCCTTCTGTAAATCTCATTGTTAGTCCACTAGGAATAACAATTGGTATCAGAGCAGGCTCTTGACACACAAAGAGTTTAAAGATCTTGGAATCTAACAAAGATGAGTAAGAAGGATATTGGAGTAAAGATCCCAGTTCTTGACAAAGACAGTTATCACCATTGGAAGGTGAAAATGCACCTTCATCTACTCTCCCAAGATGAAGGTTATGTAAACTGCATTGAGAATGGTCCTCACATTCCCCACAAAGTAGCAACAGTTGCTACAGCCACAGTTGCTGTTGGTCAATCCATTCCAAAACCTAGAGCAGAATGGACAATGGAAGACACAGAAGAAGTCCACAAGGATAAGAAGGCTATGAACATTTTGTTTAATGGTCTTAACATGGATATGTTTGATAATGTGATAAATTGCACAACTGCCAAAGAGGTTTGGGACACAGTTCAACTACTGTGTGAAGGTACAGAACAAGTGAAAGAAAACAAAATGCAGCTTCTCATTCAACAGTATGAATACTTTCATTTTGAAGAAAATGAATCTTTAAATGAAACATTCAATAGGTTCCAAAAGCTGTTGAATGGACTGAAGCTGTATGGAAGAGTGTACCAGGTGAAGGATTCAAATCTTAAATTTTTAAGATCCTTGCCAAAGGAATGGAAACCCATGACTGTCTCCTTAAGAAACTCTCAAGATTATAAGGACTTCACTCTTGAAAGATTGTATGGAATCTTGAAGACTTATGAACTAGAGCTGGAACAGGATGAGGTATTGGAGAAGGGGAGAAAGAAAGGAAGTTCAGTTGCATTGGTAGCTGAAGATAAGAGGAAATGCAGACAAGAAACTGCGAGATCTACATCAAACTCCAAAGATGGTATAAGAAGTCAGGAATCAAGCAAGGGGAAAGAGCAAGCTGTTGAAAATGAAGACAACTCCAGCCAAGATGACTCAGATGGAATTGATGAGCATCTTGCATTTCTGTCCAGAAGATTTGCAAAGATGAAATTCAAGAAAAACACTAGAGCCACTAAACCTCACAAAAACACTGTGGACAAATCCAAGTTCAAGTGTTTCAATTGTGGTATAAGTGGACACTTTGCAGGTGAGTGCAGAAAGCCAACTTCTGAAAAGAAGAAATTTGAACAAGTAGATTACAAAAAGAAATATTTTGATCTGCTCAAGCAAAAGGAGAGGGCTTTCATTACTCAAGAAAAGGACTGGGCAGCTAATGGAGATGAAGAGGATGAAGATGTGGAGTATGTCAACCTTGCTCTCATGGCTGATTCTGAAGAAAATGAAGTTAGTTCATCAAGCAATCAGGTAATCACTACTGACTTAACACAGCTTACTAAAGAAGAGTGCAATGATGCCTTTAATGACATGTCTACTGAATTGTATCATTTGCGTGTATCTCTTAAATCTCTTGCTAAAGAAAATAGTAGGATTAAAGAGAACAATCTGTTTTTAAGTAATAGAAATGCTTTGTTAGAAGATAAGATGATTGACCTAGAGAAAACTAAGTTGCATTGTATATCTGTTGAAAATGAACTAGCTGAATCTGTTAAGAAAGTAGAAATACTTTCCAATCAATTAGAGAAAGAGCAAGAGGTGATTAAAGCCTGGAAGACATCTAGGGATGTAAGTGCTCAAATTGCTAAGGTCCAAGGAATTGAATCATTCTGTGAAACTGCCTGGGATAAAAATAAAAAGAAACTAGAATTAATTGATGGACTGTCAACGGATGTGGAATCAACGGATGATGAAAGTTATCCGTTGAAGGAAGAAAAGGAGCATCCGTTGAAGGTTCCTCAATTAAAACAGGCAGATGTTTCTAAAAGAGAGAATCTAAAGAAACTCAACAAAAAGTTTGGTTCAACCTCAAAGAACTTTGTCAAAGAAGAAGCAAGCACATCCAAAGATGTCAGTAAGGTGAATGTAGGGCACATGACCTTAGAACAGTTAAATAGTAGGCTCAAGATGGTTGAGGATAAAAAGGAATCTAAAAGAAAATCCAACAGAAATGGGAAGGTAGGAATTAATAAACATAACAATTGTCATCCGTTGAAGGGTACTTCAGTTTTATCCGTTTAACAGCCGTTGATTCTATTCTCTTAACCGTTGATACTCATACATACATCTGTATGTATTGGTTTTAAAGGTAGTTTTTAGAATACTTACAGTTTATTCTTAAACGGCTGAAATTCACTAACGCATATTTATTGATAAATCTTTCTTTTATATTTTGTTTATTAATTTGAGAAGCATATAAGTCCTTCTGATTGTTCATTTTTACTTTACGCTTTCTTAAAATTTCAAGCATTTACCATTTTCTCTCTGCAAAAACTTCAAGTTATTCTCTGCAATTTCTACTCACAAAATGGCACCAGTCGTGAAGATTATGTCTCAATCTGGGTTCATCTATGAAAAGAACAATTTCATAGCTTTGGTAGAAAGAATGAAGCCCACTCAGACTATCACAAAATGATGGACTTCATCAAAAACTGTAAACTTAGCTATGCAATGCTGGAAGCCCCAACAATTTTCTGTGAAGTAGTTGAGGAGATTTGGACAACTGCTGAGTTCAACTCCATGGATATGACTATCTCCTTCACTCTCAAAGGTAAAACTCACTGTATTAACTGTGATGATTTACAAGCATGTTTTAAATTGCCTGAGAACAATGCCATGACACCACACACTGATAGTGATGTATCCAGCATGTTAGATTCCATAGGTTATTCTCTTAACTCTGCTAATTTAGGGAGTATTAGAAGAAAAGGCCTTAGGAAAGAATGGAGTTTCCTTGGGGATGCCTTTATAAAGGTTTTCTCTGGGAAAATTAGTAATTTTGATGCCATAACTTCATCTCTGGTTAATATGCTCTATATGCTTGTTTCTGATAGGTATTTTAACTTTAGCAACTATGTGATGCTAGAATTAGGTACTAGATTAGGTAACAAAGCTAATAGACCTAATAACATCTATTATGCTAGATTCTTTATGTTATTGGCTAACCATGTTGCTGAAGGTTTAGTCATAATCAATGAGAATAATAAACTCAAGTGCTGGGCACAAGAGAAAAGAGTTCTTGCAGACTTGAGAGAATGGATCTTAACAGCAGTGTGCCATTGGTATATTTACCAATCATGAATGCACCTCAGGTAGGTGAGGTAATTGCTTCTACAACTCCTACTTCTTCCAACCCCTCTATTTCTTTATCTTCTAGTGTGGCCATGAAATCTGTGATGCCCCAACAGATTTCTACCAAGGTCACCAAAACTAAACTTTCAAAATCAAGACAAAGAAATCCACCTCTGTTGTTTCTCAAAAGACAACAGTTGTAACACCAACTATTAACCCTGAGGTGAGTGAACAGGGTGTGAGTGGTGAGGGGAGGGGTGAACATCAAAGAAACCCCCAGGATAAGGAAGGAAAGTTGAGTGCTTCCCAAGCTAGCCAAGCCACAGTTTCTCAAAAAGCTGTGGTGGTTGAAAAGGTATCTAGCACATCCCTAGTAGCATCCTCCCAAAAGGATGTTACTATTGAAAATAGTTCCAAACCAGGAACACAGAACAAACGAGGGAGGGACACTAAAGCCAAACACTCACCAACAAAAGCCTTTATTAGAAGAAAGAAGGCAGAACCCAATCTTCTACACAGGGTGCACACACTGCACAGATACATCCATCTGTATCTATGCCTTCTCAAACTCAGTTTGATGTGACTCCAATAAATGTGGAGTCACAGCCCCATTCTCTCACAATAATCACACATCAATCACCAAACACTTCATCACCATCTCTGGATGTGGATATGTTATTCCCATCAATTCCTGATTCTCCCTCTTTACAACTCAGGGAGAAGCCCCACTCAAATACAGGTGATCATCATCTCTTAGATGATTTGTTGGATCACCCGCAAATTCTTTCAGATATAATTGAAGGATCTGTGTCACCACATCTCAAATCAATCTACACAGATTCAACAGTTATATCACTTTCAATTTCAACTTCTTTTCCTTCTTCAACGGATATCACTCATCCGTTGACAAGTGGTTGTTCTTCAACGGATAAGCTTAACATCAGTTATCCGTTGATAACATCAGTTTCACCCTTCAACGGATATTCCACATCCGTTGACAGTCTCTACACAAATAACTGAATTAAACCCAAGTGTAGAAGACATGAATACTGGCAATCACTCTTAGGATTGAGGGAAGGGAGTGACAATTTGAGTGAGAGGCTGGGTTGCTCCCAGGCAAAAGGAGAGATTGAGAGCTCAAAAATGCATGCTATTTCTTCCAGCATGGCAAAAGTGAATGATGGGAGTACCACCTTAGTAGGTGAAGGTGAGGGAGTGAGATGTGTGAGCCAGGGGGAGCCCCTGATGCAGAACATAGAGATAAAGAGAAAAAAGCAAGGTACAGTAGATACAAGGGTGGAACCAGCCATTGCTAATGACGTCAATGATTGTGGATGATGCTGAAAAGGAAAGACAATTTCAGCAACATACAAAGCTGTAATTGATAACATTTCCTTGGATGCTGACACTTTTACTCATCCTGTGACAGCCTATCAAAGTTGGCTGCTCAGGGCAATGAGGAGGCAGAAAGGTCACTACATCTAGTGCACACAACAGAATCTCTTCAAAGGGATAAAGCTGCCATTAACAAAATGCCTTCTACAGCTGGTGAGCCATCTGAGGAATTTGGAGCAAAATTCTGATGATGATGACTCTATTTCTTTTGATGGAAGCATGGACTTAGGGGGAGATGAAGGCCCTAGTTCAATTCTAAATCTACCTGAATGGGCTTGACTAAGGAGTATAGATCAGGGGAATTCAATGTCTCTTTAGTCAAACAAATCAACACTATTCAACAGGCCATTCAGAATACTTCACATGCAAGTATCAAGGCTATCCTTCAAGCTCACCTGGACTCACTGCATCTCATGAAGCTGTAGCAAGTGAAGCAGAATCTGGGTATGGATGATCTGAGGAAGGATATTGCTGACTTGAAAAACCTATACTTCAGATAAATTGGATTCAGTCATGCCCTATGGTACATTGCAGGACTTGGTTTTGAGATTGAAGAAAGAATCTGTTACTGAAAAAACGGTTGGCCAAGTTAGAAGACAGAGTTCAAGTTATTGAAGATTCTGTGGCCACCATTCTTCACAATCAACAATCTCAAACCAGTCTCCTAATGCAACTGGCAAAAGCATAAGGCTTGACCCCTCTCCTTGATGATAACAAAAAGGGGGAGAGTAAAAGGGAAGGGGAAGGAGAGCCATCTACAAAAGTCAACATATCTAAAGTGCTAGTTCCTGCCATCACTACTTCTCCAATCATTCAAATCAAGGGCAAGCCTGATGGAATTGATTTGATTCAGCTTGCAGCAGCTGAAATCTAAGTGAAAGAGCAAAGGAGGAGAATTGATGAAGGTTGCAACTGTTGTTTGGTTCTACACAAGACAAATCAACATCTGTGAAACACAGCACAAAAATTGAACCAATCAACATGGAGCTCATGCCAGTAGGGAGTCATAAGGATGGAGAAGCTTCTTCCAAAGAACTACAAGCTATAATTCTCAAGCCCAATGAAAGATCCAATAAGGACTCAACAAAGAATCCTTTAAAAGAAGTGGACTTTCCTCCTCCAAAAGATGATGAGAACAAGATTTTAGGCAGGAGTATTGCCTATCTCAAAAAGTCCATGGATGAGGCTGTAAGGAGAAATAGAGCTATTATCATTAGAGAGGGAAAGAGCATATGTGTGATGCAAGGACATCCCAAATTCTCAATAGCCAAGAAGGAAGAAGCCAAGCAATTAGAGGCTGACAAAAGAGCACAAGCAAAGCTTGAACAACAGCTAAAGTCAAGTCTAGTTGAAAAAGAAAAAGGGATTGAAGTCAGGGGTGAAGACAAGACTACAAACCTAGATGAGGTTTTAGGGGAGTATATTTGGTGAGAGTGTGGAAGAAAGAGAGGAATGGCAGAAGGGAAACAGAAGAAAGGCCAAGGCACATAGAAGGAGTGGAGATAACACTGAAGTAACCAAATCTATATCTAAACCACTATCTTCCATACCTGAACCTCTTGTTGCTGATCCCACAATAACATCCATGGTGAACCAATCATTCCAAAAGAGGAAACCTATTGATTGGGACACTATCAAATTGCCTACCTTTCTAACCACTCTTCCACCACCAAAGAAACAGAAAAGAAAACCAAAATCTACACCTCCCATAACCTCTAAGAAATTCACTCAAAAACAAAAACCTAAGCCTAAGTCACCCATTTCTAAAGATGACTATGTTCACATCTGTGACATAAAAGAAATTTCAGACATTGAACTCTATCTGGATGAGCTGGAGGATGTAAGGGGAATAGCTGCCTACAGACAGCTACCAGAGAGATTAGTGTTCAGATATAAAGGAGCTGGGGAAAGAACATGGCCTCTCCACAGGATTCTGGATGAAGGCTACTTTACCTTGATAAGAGTCTTTTCAGCCATACAAAAGGATTCTGGCTTTACCAGAACTGCCAAGACTGAAATTCTCAACAAGATAGCCAATATAAGGAAACTTGGAGGGAGCCCAATGCTTTACCCAGGACTTTACTCATTCAAGAAAGGGGAATTACAATTCACAAATCACCTCATTGGTTGATGGAATTTAGAGATGATAAAGGAGTCAGAAGATTTTTCAGACTTGAAGACCAACTCAAGATTGCCAGCAATGAAACTCTCAAAGAAATGCAATCTAAGTTGGATGTCAGTGTTGAAGATGAAGCTGAATTCTTCAGACAACTCCAACTCCAAATTGAGGAAAATGACAAAAGGCTAGGAAAGAAAACCAGGGAACAAAGAAGAAAAAGATGATCTGCTCAGACTAAAGGAGTGTCCTTGGAAACACTGTAAATCTTCAATTACCTCCTAGTACATACACTTTTGCAGCATTTTTAAATTTCTACTTAGTTTCAATTCATATATCTGTTAAGTGTTTTGTTATCATCAAGTTAACTCTGAATTTATGCCTACAATTCTTATAGACATAAATAGGGGGAGATTGTTAGGAATGTATGTGCATTAGTTTGATGATATGTTTAACAAAATACTTAACTAGAAATTTAGTGTCTGTAGCCTCAACAGATAAGACCACTTTGGCTATCCGTTGATGGTGTAGCTTTACTTAGAAATAAGTTTAGTGTTGTAGCATATTTCAGTCTCTGTATTTAAATGTAATTCTTGGAAGTTGAGAGAAACTATGAGTCATGTTGACTACTAGATGATATGCAGATAGGAAGGCCAATTGTAAATACTTCATGCCTTGTAATTTTGTATAAGTGAAGTGGTATCAACGGATGACTTAAAGACCTTCAACGGATAAGAAGCTAAGCTTCAAACGGATGTCTCTAAAGCTTCAACGGATAAAGTCATCAACGGATAACATCCTTCAACGGATGAGTGCATCAACGGATGAAAGCTTCAACGGATGCTCTGATGATTAGCCGTTGATAAGGGGTAGTTGTACGTACGAACAGAGGCACATGGGTTGATAGAGACAACTGAGATGTGGTAGCCGAATTTCAGGAACAACAGAAAAAGCAGTCGTTCTTCTTCAGTACAAAGATGCAATAGTCAACAAAGTACTGGAGTGAACAGGAAAAGAAGCAAGTGAAGAACTTATTTTATTACTGTATTTTTATATTGTTTTTCACTTGTACACTTGGTAATATATAAACCAAGTAGAAGCTAGTAATTAGAAGAGAGATTTTCCAGAGCTGTTTAGAAAAATATTGAGAGAAAATTCATCTAGTTTGTACTAGGATGCAGCTGTGATCAACATTGTTTAATCACAGATTTTCTAAAAATACCATCTCTGGTGGAACAACAAATCCACCAGAAAAGTTTTTAAGGTCTGTTGTGTTCTTTACATTTGTGCTTGAATATATATCTGTCTGTATTAGCTTAAAGCAATTCACACACTTGTTCTTCTTGAACACACAACTTTATAAACTGCTCAAAACTTGAAAAAGTTTTGAGATTTACATTCAACCCCCCTTCTGTAAATATCATTGTTAGTCCACTAGGAATAACAAAGCTAACCGAACAGAAGGAGACATGAAAAGTAGAGTAGAACAGTCAGTGAAAAAAGAAAGTTCATGAACACGAACTATTAGAATTGGAAAGAAAAGAAAACTAGTGTGAATTAAGTTAGTCCTTTGAGACAATGAGATAGATAGAACGATTGTGAATGAGTTGGTCTTGTTGTCACAGGTATAACGAGTTTATAAGACAGTCATGGGTGTATGACTACGAAGATTAATTTAGCTCCAAATGTATGAAGTAGGGATTGATTTAGGAGCTGCATGAGCAACTGATAGATTTGATGACAGTAAGAGGTTGTTGAATGGTGATTAAAGTGATGAGTTCCGAGAAATTTTAAATAAGATACTCGAAAAATAGCATGGTCTGCTCCTTACCATGATTCTGAGGACAGAATCCTTTTAAGGGGGGAAGGATGTAACGCCTGAGAAATATTATGTAATTATTTTTATCAATAAATAATCATTATGTGATTTTTATGTGAATTTTGGTGAATTATATGATGATTGATATTAATATTTGAATGTGTATTTATGATAAAAAGTTAAATGTTTTAATTATCCAGAATTAAATCTAGATAATTTTGGTATTTTTCTGGTAATTTTTGGGATATTATATGATTTTATAAGGATTTATAGAATTAATAGCGATTATTTTTACGTAATTATAAAATTACTTTTTAGAATCAGAAATCATCTCACGTCAATCATTTTTGCGTTTTTAAGACCCGAAACTCCTCCGAAAACTCCTTCCTAACCTAATCTAATAATTCTGAACACTTTCCGTGTTTTGACTTTTCCGATCCGGGGTACGGTTTGACCTGTACGAGTCCCGGTGTGAAATTTTCGATACGTAAATCATTTTATATATCGATAAGAATCCATATTCTCAAAATGCGAGACATTATCACCTTAATTCCGTATAAAGTACTTTATAGGAAGCTCTGTTTTGATAACTATCCAATTCTGGTATTAAAATCTTCTTTTTAATTACTTAGCGGCTAAATAACCTATTTTCGGATCCGGTCTGTAAATATAATTATCGAAATATTAAATAAATAAAATATGTGATGGTTCTGTCAGTTATGTGTTGTTGTGTTATCAATTGTTTGTGAATTGCTGGACGCAAAGGTTAATTTTATAATTAATTATTGAGCTGTATGAATTTAATTCATTTTAAAATGATTTTATTGAATATTTATTCTCATAAATGCTGAAATTGCTCCTAAAATTATTTTTGTTGTTTTGTAATTTTATTTATTATTTTTAGGAGTTTATAAAATTTAGAAATCAATATTTTATTTATTAATTATCTTTAAATGATTTTCTGACTCCATTTAATTGTAAAATTAATATTTTATTCCAAGATATTTCAAAAATCATGAAAATTTTATTTTATTAACTTTTAAATATTTCGAGAATTTTAAAATTATTTCAGAAATTTTCTGGCTTTTATGTAACCGGCCGTCTTTTCGTTAATTTGCAGAACGCGGGTCGGGTGCATGTTTTAAAAACGATTTAAATTATTTTTCGACAATTTTACATTAATAGTTTTAAATTAACCCAAGATTTTTTAAAACTGCTTTTGTGAATTTTCGGGTTACTTTTACCTGCAAATTATTCGTTAAAATATTGAAGCTTTATAGCAAATTCAGATTTTCGGGGTACACAACCCGATAAATATACTCAATTTTATCCCTATTTTGTTTTCCTTCCAGCCGACAATGTTCTCTCCTCTCTCGCATATCTCTTTGACCCCTCCTGTCTCTCTCTTCAATCGATCTCTCTCCCATCTCTTTCTTCCCCCGTTTTCTTCTTTTTTCTCTCTTCTTTTTTTTCTTCTTCTCGCCGTTCTTTTCTCTGTTCTGATGCTGCATGTTCCTTTCTATCTCATCGCCGCCCCTCTTCGGCGAGGTGTTGGTGGCGCTTGGGGGAGGGGTTCTTTTTCCGTGGCTTGTTCTGTGATCCTTCTGCTGTTTTCGGCCTTGTTCTCTCCGGTATACTGTCGTCAGCTTGGTTCCTTTAAGATTATATATATATATAAGTATATATGTGTGTGTATAGTTGTGTGTGTAGCTGTGTGTGTAGCTGTGTGTGTGCGCGTGTAACGGTGTGTGTGTTTTGTGTGCGCGGTGGTGCGTGTTTGGCAAGTGTGATAGTGCTCTGTTCATGTGTTCTGTTTTTGGGTTATACGCGCTTATACACATGTGGCCTGCTTAATTTCAGAATTTTTATTATGTGAATTTATTTTCTGCATGAAAGTAATTGACTAATATTCGTGAAATAAAATTCATTTTCGTGCGGGAAAAGAATTATTATAATCGGTGGGATTCGTGTCGGAGACCCGAATAAATAGGGTACCCGCGAATTTTGCCGCCGTCGACGATGAGCCGTGGCGAGTCGACGGTGGGCAATGATGATATTTATCTGAGTCCTATAAATTATAAATAAATTAAAATTAAAATTAGTTGTGAAATAAATTTCGAAATGAATAATAAATAATTGTAAATAATGAAAATGTATCGGTGGTAGGACTTGCGAATTTGAAATTGGATTGGTTGTTGTTTGTTATTGTGATTGACGTCGAAATGGTTCGACGGGTAGGCCGATAAATAAAGGAAACGCTGCCCGATTTTCGGGAAAATAAATTCCGAAATACGGAAACGTAACCTGTAATTATCGGTAACGTCGAACGAAGATATAATTGAACTTTATGAAACCTATTTACGTGACGTAACAAGATATTTTGTGAATAATCGATTACCCTATTTTTCAAAATGACAAATATACATATTTTCCGGAATTTAATACCGAACCGAGTTTCGAAGATGTGAACCATAATTGCTATGTGTATTTCGATAATACATATAAATATAAGTTGAATTATGAAATCGTATGGGTAGAGTAGGATAGTGACGTGATGTTAAGCGAAGCGATTATCTGAATTAGGGTATTTTAACCCTGTAGGTCCTAGTCGGAAGACCCGAGATTTGACGTTGGACTAGGAACGATCTAGTGATTAGTCGACGAAATCAACGAAGTTTCAATTGCAGGACGCGAAGAATAGGGTTGTATCCAGAATAGGATAAGGGTTTGACGATAAAGCCAAACATTCAAGGCAATTCAAAAGTCACCGATAATAGTGGTTAAAGCTTAGTGAGGCAAGTATTCTTGATTTTTCTTTTAAATACTGTAAATACTCCTGATTTTTCTTTTAAATTACTGCAAATATTTCTTCGTTCATATTCTAAGTTCAGAATAGTTAAATGTTTTACATTTCGTTGCAATTACTCTTATTATGCATGTTCCTTTTATTCTTGTTCCTATATTTCGATTGCTCTCTTGATCAAATACCCATTCTTTCGGGTAATTTGCGAACCCTGAGTTGGGATGTTTTGAATTTAAAATGATTTGACATCAAAATACCCCATGGGCTGGATAATGATGATATTTTGGGGATTAAGTGTGTCTTAATCCTGAGGACCGGGATATGACTAGTGCCTCGAGATGGGCCTTAGTGCTTGGGGACCCGACTGGATCTATATATGGAGATATAGATCTGCATTATATTCTGACTGATCAGCAGAAAATAGATGTGAACTAGTGTCCAGTCTAATTTGTTGTTGATCGCCATTAACGGCATTCTCTTTCGAAAGGTTTTATAATTCCAAAACCAGACAAAACCCTGATTCAGGAGATGAATCGGGAAATCGCTGGTCACTTTTGGGTTTGTAGTTAAAGGCTAGTGACAGCCAACATTTATTCGCTCACTCACTCAAATAAATAGAATTGTTTAAAAATTGTTTTACGATTTTGTCCGGAAGTTTTCTTTGATATTAATGTTTGAAACTCAAATTATATACTTGCTGGGCATTTTTGGCTCACTCTTGCTTTGTAAATTCTTATTTCTGCCAAAAACAGATAAGGATAAAAGTGAATAGCTTTGATAGACAGCAGGAGTTAGGGAAATTTCCGCTGTGAGAGGTTGAAGGTGTTAGAAGAATGTGACAAGAGCATTAGTTCAAAGGTATCTACACTGGTATTTTAGTTATGGTGAGTTGTAAAGGGTTAGATTTTTGTTTCATACCATAACCTGTAAACGATCCGGATTCAAGGGGTTATCTATTTATTTCTTTATTTTATGAAATGATTGTTTAGTGACATCAAATTTTGACCCCGGATTTAGGGTTGTTACAATTATGGGCTTACGTGTTATATGAATTACATGCGTACGTGGGTCATTAGTCTTGTCTTTGACTGTTTTCTTTATGTGTGGGCTATCATATGGGTAGACAATAAGGTTTTGACGCGCGGTTCGTCGAGTTATTATCATTTAGATGATTAAATTATATATTTTAATTATAGATGCAGATCGCTCCAGTTGATCAGGACAAGACGTTGGATAAATAGTGAAATGGAATGGTATTGGTTCTCAAGCTTCTAGCAATTGCGGGAGCAGTATTCTAGTGAATTGTCGGAATAAAAGACGGCTATATCTCGAGATGCCAGACTGAGATAATTGTGTTTCTACGAGTGTGACTAACTGCTAAAAACCCAAAGGCAAGTATCCCTATCATCACATATTGTTCAAGTGATATTTATTTTGAATCTTATTACGCAAGTATTTATCTCTATTCCCATTTCAGAATAGATAAATGTTTTACATATCACTGAGTTAAATGTTTATCATGCAAATACTCTTCTGCCATTCTATGTTCAGAATAGCTAAGTGATTTTACTTGTCAAATTACTGGATTAATAAATGTTTTGGATTTTGAGGAAAATGATTTGGTTTTGCGAGTATTCCTACCCAAGTGAATGGGGAAATAAAAGTTTATAAGGGTGTCGAGTATTATGACCCTTTTTAATAAAATGTTTTTAAGATTGGATGGTTGCGTAAGAGGCCGTGGCGGCGGTCCAGCGTGAGCTATGTGTTATACGGGATATAACACCTTGCTAGGCCGATATATGCCTTGGGTACCCCTTTTTTAGTTGGATATGCTTCGGCATACCGGTGTTGCTCCGCGGCTGATCACCGGCGGCAACCCACCGTCGTTCGAGGATTCCAATCTAAATTATTATATTTCTTTTGATAATATTATAAGAAATGGTTTATCAAGTATTTTGGTTTTGTAAAAAAAAGTGAAATCTGGTTTTGATTCAATTTCCGATTTATGATGATACTTACGTTGTTTTTAAATATCAAAGATGGTATTGATATAGATGATTGATGTTGACTTCAGTATGGGATGTTGTGAGCATCAAAGTTCGTATTGATATCTAATTTGATATGACAACAAAATGAGTATTAATATCAAAAGTTCGGTTTTGAGTAAAGGTTGTATTCAGTCCATAATCATTATTTCATATTATTGTTGTTTACGATATTTCCGTAAACACTATTTTACGAGTTTTATTCTCGTCAAGATTCAAAGTATTGCTGAAGCATTTCGCTCGAAAATATCAAAAAGAGCTTTGAATACAGTGAGAAACAATTATCCGATTCTTTAATAAATTTTTGTTTCAGCAATTATGATTTTAAAATATTTTGTGTTATTGTAGATGTCGGTTTTATATCAAAATGACCATATATATTACAATTATCTTGCTGAGCATTTCTTTCACTCATACTTGCCTGCTTTTAAATTTAACCTCCAGTGAGGATTAACTTGCATTGTTTAGCCACGTAATTTGAGGAAGCCAAGAAGAAGCTTTTGGAAGATGGTTGGTCCAGGGTTTGCGGACTAGTGTAAGTTTTATTATGTAAGTTATTTATATTATATTAGATTATAGTTTTGTATTGTATTTGGGCCTAGTATACTTCTTTTCGAAGTTATACTAGCGGGTTAAGTTTTAAGGTCTGGAATTATTGAAAAGAGTTTTAAAAGAAAGTGAAAATTTATTTGTGGGATTTGGATTTCTTGTTTCTAAAACTGTAACCTTAAAAGATCTTAGACTAGTTTGGGGTCATAGATGCTAAATATCTTCTGCTGGCAGTTGTATATTAAATAAACAAGTTAATTTGGATTGAAGATTTATAGTGACGGCCAAATCCCCTGACCCCGGATTTGGGGCGTTACAAAAGCAATTAAACACAAGTATTTATAAACTTTCTAGTGGATTGAACTTTTCCACCAGATATATATATAAGAACGAGAACTGTGTGATTCAAAGATTGTACACAGCTGCTTACAAGTAGAATTACAAAGAAACAGAGAAATTCTTCACAGATATAGCTTTTATTATTTATTTGGTAGATTGCTTACTTACTTGATCCCATTCAACTTGCTACTCTTGGTTTATATATCACCAAGTTACATGATAAAAAGATAAACTAATAGGATAAAAGTTTCTTAGTCTAATTACATGCTTTTTTATTTGTCTATCCAGCATCTTTGAATATCTTCAAGTTAGCATGGAAATGGAAATGCTTCTTTGTTCTCTTAAACCTGTAAATGGGCTGCCACATTCCATTTGCATCTAATCAACGCATGTGACTAACAAGTCACTATCAACTCCAATTTAAATTAGAACATCCGTTGAAACTTTATTGGATCATCTGTTGAAACTGTGTTGAATCATCCGTCAAAGCTTCATTAGATCATCCATTAATTGTGTCTTGGGTCATCCGTCGAAGCCTTGTAGAATCATCCGTTAAAAGTCTTCCATAGAAGTTAATTCTATTTTACTTATGCAAAATTACAAGACATCTAATATTTACAATTAGCCAACCTATTTTGCATATCAAACTAGTAGTCAACATGACTTGAATGTCTACAACTTCTAGATCTTTAAGGTATTGTAGAATGCAGAAATGTGTTACAAGACTTATTAATATATAAGCTACTCTCTCAACGGATGTTAGAGTGATCATCCGTCGAGAGCTACAAAAACACTAAATTAAATCTACTAAGGTGTTTTGTTTAACTTATCATCAAGTACACAACATATTCCTAACAATCTCCCTCAATTTATGTTTACTGGAATTGTAGGCATACATTAAGAGAAACTTGATGATAACAAAACACCTTATGAATACAGACTGATTAATGGTAGATAAATTTAACAAGTGCTGCAGTTTATTGAAAATTATACAGAGAAAGGTTTATATAGAATCTCACAAGCCATTTTCAAGGTGCTCTTTTAGACTGAGCAAATTTAATTTATTTCCTTGATTGTCTAGACTTCCTTCTCAGTTTCTATTTGTTCTCTTCAATCTGGTTTTGAAGTTGCCTATAGAATTCAAATTCATCTTCATTAGTCTGATCCAGCATCTTTTGCATCTCCATGAGAGTTTCATTGCTTGAAATCTTCAACTGATCTTCTAATCTGAAGAATCTTCTAATGTTCTTCTCATCCTTGAACTTCATTATCCAGTATAGTCTCAAATGCACTCTATCTCCATTGTAGGGAATAGATAAGACTCTTGGGAGTGCATTTGGATCTCTCCTGCTATTCATTATTTCCTCAATTTTATGCAGTACCATCTTTTTTGCAACAATATTGAACCCAAAGTTCTTCTTTATTATGGAGAAAATCTTTACTAGAACAGAATAGCCTTCATTGAGAATTCTGCGAAGAGGCCAAGTTAGCTCTTTTCCACCCTTGTACCTGAATACCAATCTTTCTGGGAGTCTTTTATAAGCATCAATAGCTTTAACTTCATCTAGCTCATCCAAGTAAAGATTGATGACAGAGAATTCCTTAATATCACAGATGTAAAGTTGATATCCCTTGTTGACAGTTGGTTTGGGTTTGGCTAAGGCTTTAGATTGAAGTCTGCCAGGTTTGACCTTTTTGAATGCTCTTAACTTTGTTTTCTTTGGTTTGGATGGGATTGGGATATTTAGATCAGGGATTGGTAGATTTTCCCAATCTATAGGTTCATTATGGGAATTATGGGTTCACCATGCAAATTTATATCAGAATAAACCTTGAATTCAGCCTGCTCCATTGTGGGAAAGGTTGATTGAGTTGTAGTGGTAGAATGGGTTGGCATTTACTCTTCTTTATCTTCATCAAAATATACCTTCCTCTTTTCTCTAAATTTCTGTCTTGGTACTTTTATCTGCTTTGGTTCCTCTTGTTTTTCTTTACTCACAGGCTCAGCTATCACAGTGGGCTTTTCAGTTTCTGTGGTTGCAGGCTTCTTAGCTTGGTTCTTAGCATATAAGGTAGCTTGCCTTTTCTGTTTTTTGAGCCTCACCTTTTCTTCTTTCTTAGCTTCTACAAACTGTGGATGTCTAGCCATCACACAGGTCAATTTGCCATGCCCATAGATTTTAGCAATTCTTTTCTTCATGGCCGAGTCTCTGGGATCTTTGTCATAAGAAAAATATCTACCAAGTAGCTTCTTTTCATCATGTTTGGGAGTTTTATAGACTAGGTCTAATGGATTGTTGCTTAAATTCTTTGGATAGTTTTTCTTTGGCTGTAAAATCACATTGGCCTGTAGAGGTCTTCTTGATGAGGGTTGACCCTTTTCCTATTTTCTAAGCTCATTTCATTGATTGAAATTGGTCTCAATTGAGTGAAATGTTTCACATCTTTGTCTTGTTTCTCAATTGGACCAAAGTTCTTTTTAATCTTCTCATCAAGCTTCTTTCATTTCTCTTTCAGCTCTAGTTCGGCTGTTGTTATCTTGATCAAGTCAATGCTATCCAGAACATTGTGGCTTAGAGAAAGTAATTGCTGGAACAATCACTTTACTGACTTGAATGTTGTGCACTTTCTCCCCCTCACAAACTGACTCCCCCTTGCTAACTGAAATGTTTGCAGTTGTCTCCCTTTCACTAACGGAGACATGTACATCTTTCTCCCCCTTTTTCTAGCATCAAGTTGAGCAGGGTTGGAAGTTTGTGCAGCCACCAAATTCTAAAGAATGAGTGTCTGGTGAACTTAGTTAATTTGAATTTTATTGATTGAAGTTTCTAGTACTTTCAGCCTAGTGTCCAAGAATCAACCTTGCTACTAAAGTCAAAATCTTTCATGAGTTGCATGTTGATATCTCACATTGTATTATCAGGAAGAATAGACTCCAATCTTTCAGTGATGTCCTTCTTGACTTGTCCGATTTCTGTCTTAATCTCAGTCACATCTTGACTTTGCTTTAAAGATTGGATTTTGTGCAGGTGAAGAGACTCAAGGTGTGCTTGGAGAAGACTCTTGATGTTGGCATCTGTAGTGGCTTGAAGAGTTGTTTGAGTATGATGGATAATATGGAATAGAGTTGATTTGAAGTGATGTTCACTATAGTCTTTGCTAAATATCCATGTTAGAGTGTTTGTGCTTGAGCTAGGACCTGCATCTCCCCTATATCCATGAAATCCTCTTCATCATAAGAAGCATCCTCAAATGTGCCACTAGAATCTAACTTAAAATCATCACCAGCTACAGGTGGAAGTGAGTTGATTGCATCCTTGGCCCTTAGCATTGAAGCTATTGTGTGCACCAAGTTTAGTATTCTCCCAGCAGCCTCATTGTCTCGTTCAGCCAAAGTTTGATAAGATGGAATAGGGTGAGTAAATGCCTCAGCTTCATAAGAAACAGAGTCTAAGACAGCTTGATATTCTTATTGAAATAGCTGCTTCTTTTCAGCCTCACTGATATCCCTTAACTCACTAACAATGGGATCTTCCCATTCTACTGTACCTACTTTTCTCTCATGTCCTCTCTTTTTTTACATCAAGGGCTCCCCTTGGCTTCCCACCCTCATACCCTCACATTCACCATCTAAGGTGGAACTCCTCTCACTCACTTTTGCCAAGCTGGAAGAAATAGCTTGCATTTGTTCACTCATTTCCTCTCCTTTTGCTTGAGAGAAACTTGGCCTCTCACTCTGTTCACTCCTTTCCCTCAATCCTAAGAGTGATTGTACAACTGCCAAATCATCTGCACTTGTTACAATAGTTAAAATTTCAAGTGGTGCAGTGATATTCAAAGGATGAGAGACATCCGTCGGGATAGAGTTAGGAGATTCAATGGATGATTGCTGTTAAGCACATCCGTCGAGATACAATCACTAGTCGATGGATGAAGAATATCCGTCGAGATAGTAGAAATCACTAGTCGATGGATGAAGAATATCCGTCGAGATAGCAGAAATGATAGAGTTTGGAGTTAAAACTACTGTAGAACCTGTGGTGATTGATTTGATATTTTGCACAGATTTCTCAGTAGAATCAGAAAGAAATGGCAAGTGAGCCAACAAATCATCCAAAAGATGATGCTCACTTGCTTGAGATTTTGGCTTCTCTAGGAGAGTTAAAGATGGAGAATCAGGAATTGATGTGTGAATCATGTCCACATCCAAAGAGTTAGTAGGTGAGTTTTGTGTGTGAGGTTCTTCTATTGTAAGAGATTTTGGTCGTGACTCCACATTTATTGGAGTCACATCAATTGGACTTTGAGAAGGTGCTATAACTGAGTCTTTGACTGCAGTTTGCACAGTGTGTGCACCCTGTGTATCCCTGTGTGTTTTAGATTTCTTCTTTAATGTGTAATTTTGAGGTAAGTTTGTGTCCCTAACCCTTTTGGCATGTGCTCTTTGGCTGAGAGCTTTGTTCAATAGTTACATCCTTTTGGGAGGATGCAACTAGTAATAAGCTAGATTCCTTATTAATTACTATAGTTTATTGGGAAACAGCAGTGTGGCTAGGCTGGGTTACACACACCTCTCCCTCCTTATCCTTAGGGTTTCTTTGATGTTCACCATGTCCCTCACCAAGCTTATTCCTTTCACACTCCCCTCTTTGGTTTTAGTAGTTTTTAAAACTAGTCCCTTTTGAGAGGAACTTTAGTGGGGTCTTTGAGACTTGGATTTAGAAACTTTTGTTTTAGTGGCTTGGGCAGGCATCTGTTGGGGCAAACTCACAGATGTCATAGCCACAGTTGTCTGCAAAGAAAATTGTGGTAGAGAAGTAATAGAGACATAAGTGTTTACCTCACTTACATGAGGCCCCTCCATGATTGGCAAGTAGATTAGGGGAATCTCGCTGAGGTTGTTTTCCCTGTTCAAGTGAGCAATAACTCCTCTCTCTTGGACCCAACAATCTAACTTTTTTGTTGGGTTCTCAATTGATAGATCTTTAGAAACATGGTTAGCTATCATCATAAAAATCTAGCATAATAGATGTTCTTATTCCTCTTCTTAATGTCTCCTAACTTGTAACCCAACTCATACATAACAGACTTACTAAAATTATAATACTTATCACTGACTAGCATGTATAGCATGTTAACAAGTGAGTAAGTTACAGCATCAAAATTGCTTATTTTTCCAGAAAAGACTTTAATGAAAGAATTACAGAGAATGATCCACTCCTTTCTAAGGCCTTTCCTCCTAACCTCACCTAGCTTGGCAGGTTCAAGAGAATAATCCATAGAAATAAGTATAGAGCTTACATCTATTTCTGTGTATGGAACTAGTGTATTATTCTCAGGCAATTGAAAATATGCTTGAATTTCATCACAGTTTATGCAGTAATTATTACCTTTCCAAGTGAAGGCAATAGTTTTATCCTTTGAATTAAAAATAGCGGTAAACCAAATCATCTCAACAATTTCACAGTAGATGACCAGAGACTCCAACATAACATAACACAGTTTGCAACTTCGAATGAAATGCATCATTTTGTGATAGTCTTCAGAAGCAGCAATCCCCTTATTCACCATTACTACGAAGTTATTCTTTTCATATAGAAACCCGATTTGAGACATGATCTTGACTACTGGTGTCATTGCTGTGATTGAAAGTAATTGCAGAAAGAGGGTTTTTGCTTTGGATATGAAGAAAGTTAGAGAAATTGCTTGAGAGAGATAAAGTAAAAATGAAAGTGAAATAGGCTTTTACACTCTCGCAAAAATAAATGGTTAAAGATAAAAAGTAAAATAAAGTAACCAAAGAAATTTGCCCAAAATAGCTGTTTAAATATAAATAAATTATTGAAATTCTAATGAATATCCATCAAAATATACTTACAGGCTGTAAGTAAATACGATGGATGATACCTAGAATTAACGGCTAAGATTGAAAGCAATTCTACGGATAAGGATTAAACAATTATCCATCAAGATAAAAGTACCTATAATAATATTTGATATTTCCACGGATGATAAAATTCAATGATTATTCATTTTCAACGGATAATGAACATCCGTCGAGATGTAAATTCTGACTTAGCCAAAATTTCATCTTTGACAAGAAACATCAAATTTTATTCTATCTACATTTCAAATTACTTAGACATCAAAATAAATTAAGAGTAATTAAGCATACCTAACTCACTTACCAACCTAGTAAAGGTGGATTCATCAAGTGGCTTGGTGAAGATGTCTGCAAGTTGCTTCTCACTTGGAATAAAATGAAGTTTCACAGTACCATTCATGACATGTTCTCTAATAAAGTGGTACTTGATGTCAATGTGCTTGGTCCTTGAATGTTGTACTGGATTTTCAGTAATTGTAATGGCACTTGTGTTATCACAGAAAATAGGAATCTTATCCACCTGTAGACCATAGTCCAACAGTTTGATGTGGATCGCACCACAAAGAAACAAAAACAAGAAGAAAAGGGATAAGAGAAGAAGAGGATATTTCAAAAGAACACGATCAATCCAGAAATGTGAACTTTGAATCTCAAATTGCTTAGATCAATCCAGAAACTAAGTAATTCGAATCTAACCTTCAAAACAATCCAGTAATTGAAGTTTAGAGAAAAGAAAAACTACTCATAGTTAATCTCAAAATACAAGTTGTATATCATCCATTGTCTCCCTTAAAAGATTACATTAGAAGGGTATTTATAGGCTTAGACAATAACCCAAACCCAATAGGATTCTGTGAGAAATTCAATATCAGCTTGAATTAGCCAATATCTGAATCCTTCTAGGAAACAAATTTAAAAACCAAATCCGAATAGAAAAAAGACAAAAACCAAATCCAAATAGGAAAATAAAATCCTAAGTGCTTAAAACAAGAAAAACCCTTTCAAGTGAAAGGTAAAAACTTGCAAGCAAAATTCGAATTAATAATTATATAATAATCAGCTACTTGTCCAACTTCATGCATCGCTCCTTTATTCCTTGTTGTCCAAGTAAGCTGCATAACCCATGTTTGCATCCTCTCCAATTGAATATCACAACGAGTACACATAGCCAAATCCCAATTAACATATTCATTCCTTGATCCTAATCATTCTCCTCTCCTTTGAAAAAAACTCGTCCTCGAGTTCTAAAGTATTTAAGAATAAGCACACAACGAGGTGATTTCTCGTAGAACTTGAAAGCCTTAAATTTCAATTCCATCAGCAATATATTTGGAAGTAAACTCGAAAGAATAAGATAGTTTGATGAGATAGGTGCATTCAACAAGTTCTCTACCCCCAAAAAGTCCATGTGTTCCACGTGGATGATGTTGTTTTCCTTGTACACAACCTCTTTAGTATGGAACGTATCCTCAAGTACCTTTTTCTCTTCAACCATGTCATGACACACAAGTTTAAGAGATGTATCTATTTGATTTTTTTCAACAATTAAGAATTTATCATCATGTGACTTTCTTTCTTCATACTTCTCTATTATAGCTTCTTTTGTAACTGGTTCATCCTTTTCATCGAAACTTGATGTAGTCGCCACACGTAATACCTGGTAATCAACAACAAGATCCGTAACATTCTCCACACCGACACAGTCTTCTTCTTTAGTTTCTTCTGAAAGAGTGAACTCGTGAAGGGAAGACTTCAATTTCTCGTCTTTTTGAAAAGATTCAAATTCCAATGCAAGATGGCATACATCATTAAACGAGATATATGGACTTGATTTAACCTTTCGATAAATAGGCAAATTCAATCCACAAATAAATCTTCCAATTTTAATTGTTTCTGTCTCCTCCAAGTCACAAATAAGGCGCAATCTATAAAATTCAGAAGTATACTCGGAAACACTCATAGTACCTTGAGAGAGGGATGTCATCTTCATTATACATTCGAATTTATAATGCAAAGGAATATATTTTGCACGAAGTTTCTTCTTCAGAGATGTCCAAGTCATAATCTTTTCTTTTCCAGATCTAACTCTTTTTGTGTTTAGATTATCAAACCACAAGCCTGCTTTCTTTGTAAGTTTAAGCGCTGCAATCTTGAATATTCTCATCTCAGTCCAACCTTTATAAGCAGAAATCTTGTCGACTTGTGTAACCCATTCAACAAAATCATCTATGCTGCCCAAACCTGTAAAATAACCAAGCTCTATACCAGGATCATAGACTTCATCACTATCTTTCACCTTAACTAAAATTTTATCTAATTCATCAAACCTCGATTCCGTTGAATTAGCAAGCTTTTGAGTACGTTTATCAATCTCATCCAATTTTCCAAGTAATTTTCTGAGCAATTCATCCGTAGCCATAAGAAAAATCGGGAAAAAAAATTTGGGGAACAATACCCGTGAACAGTGACCCGTGAACAGTACTCGTGAACAGTAACTCGTGAATAGTATTTTTTTTTTGAAACCTAGATCTCCCAACAATTAAGAAATTGGAGAAAAAACCTTGGCTCTTGATACCAAATTGATGTGGATCGCACCACAAAGAAACAAAAACAAGAAGAAAAGGGATAAGAGAAGAAGAGGATATTTCAAAAGAACACGATCAATCCAGAAACGTGAACTTTGAATCTCAAATTGCTTAGATCAATCCAGAAACTAAGTAATTCGAATCTAACCTTCAAAACAATCCAGTAATTGAAGTTTAGAGAAAAGAAAAACTACTCATAGTTAATCTCAAAATACAAGTTTTATATCATCCATTGTCTCCCTTAAAAGATTACATTAGAAGGGTATTTATAGGCTTAGACAATAACCCAAACCCAATAGGATTCCGAGAGAAATTCAATATCAGCTTGAATTAGCCAATATCTGAATCCTTCTAGGAAACAAATTTAAAAACCAAATCCAAATAGAAAAAAGACAAAAACCAAATCCAAATAGGAAAATAAAATCCTAAGTGCTTAAAATAAGAAAAACCCTTTCAAGTGAAAGGTAAAAACTTGCAAGCAAAATTCGAATTAATAATTATATAATAATCAGCTACTTGTCCAACTTTATGCATCGCTCCTTTATTCCTTGTTGTCCAAGTAAGCTGCATAACCCATGTTTGCATCCTCTCCAATTGAATATCACAACGAGTACACATAGCCAAATCCCAATTAACATATTCATTCCTTGATCCTCATCACAGTTGATTTTTCATCCATAGAATATGTGCACAACAACTACCAGCAGCAACATATTCAGCCTCAGCTGTAGAAGTAGAGACTGAATTTTGCTTTTTACTGAACCATGATACTAGCTTATTTCCTAAAAATTGACAGGTTCATGTAGTACTTTTCTATCAATTTTAAAACCTGCATAATCTGCATCTGAATAACCAGTTAGATCAAAACCAAAATCTCTAGGATACCAAATGTCAAGTTTTGGTGTTCCTTTGAGATATCCGAAAATTCTCTTAATAGCTACTAAATGAGATTCTCTAGGATCAGCCTGAAATCTAGCACAAAGACAAGTAGCAAATATTATATCTGGCCTACTGGCAGTTAAATATAAAACAGAGCCAACCATGCCTCTATAGCTTGAAATATCCACAGACTTTTCAGTAGTGTTTAATTCAAGTTTAGAGGTAGTGGATATGGGGTTTTTGTAGATGTGCAATCGATTAAGTCAAACTTCTTTAAAAGATCATAAATATATTTGGTTTGACTAATGAATATTCCATCACTAACTTGCTTAACTTGTAAACCAAGAAAGTAAGTTAGTTCTCCCATCATGCTCATTTCATATTTACTTTGCATCAATTTGGAAAACTTTTTGCAAAGTTTCTCATATATAGAGCCAAATATAATATCATCTACATAAATTTGAACAAGTATACTAGAGCCATTAGCACTTTTAAAAAATAAAGTTTTATCAACAGTAGCTCTTGTGAAATAGAGCTTCCAAAATTTATTCCTTTCAAGTTGGTTTAGCTCCTCCTGCATAGCTAAAACCTAATCAAGATCCAACAGAGCTTCTTCTACCTTTTTAGGCTCTTCCTGAGATAGGAAGCTGCTGTATAGACATTCTTCCTATGTTGCTTTCCTTGTTTGTACTCTTGAAGAAGCTCACCAATAATTAATTCAAATGGGTGATCTCTAGTCTATTTTCTTTATTATGGTAGATTAGCTCTAGATGAAGAGGCCTCATAATTGTCTTGATGAGTGACTGAGTTTTGATTAGAAGAAACTCCCCCATAGTTTGTGGATCTTTGACTTGATGTCGGGGTTCTTTTTGATTGTGACATGTATTGGCTTTCAACTCCTATTGATGGCTCAACGGATGTTGATCCTTTGCCTTTGGACAGATGATGCAGGTTCTCTCAACAGATGATGCACTTGGTCTTTCGACGGATATTGAATTTTGTACTTCATTTGTTGTAGATTTTTCTACATTATCCTTAGATATTGTGTCCTAATAACTTTCATCATCACTATCATTACAGATTATCTCAACATTGTCAAATTTGAGGCTTTCATGTAAATCTCCATATTGCAGTCCTTCAATCTTCTTATCATCAAACACAACATGTACAGATTCCATAACAATGTTGGTTCTAAGATTGTAGACCCTATATGCTTTTCCAACTGCATACCCAACAAAAATGCCTTCATCTGCTTTGGCATCAAACTTTCAATATTGCTCAGTTTGATTCCTTAAGATATAGCATTTACAACCAAAGACATGAAAAAAGTTTATTGTTGAATTCCTATTCTTGAACAATTGATAGGGTGTCATGTATTTTGCTTGATTAACCAAAGAAATAGTCTAAATGTAGCATACAGTAGTTGCAGCTTCTTCCCAAAAGTATGTTGGTAACTTTGATTCTTCTAGCATTATTCTTGCAACTTCAATAAGAGATTTGTTCTTCCTTTCCACCACTCCATTTTGTTGTGGGCTTCTTGCTGATGAAAATTCATGCATGATCCCATTTTATTCACAGAACAATCTCATCACAGAATTCTTGAACTCAGTTCCATTTTCACTCCTGATTCTTCTAACTTTGAGATCAGGATGATTGTTGACTTGCCTTATGTGATTATGTCCAACAGAACTTTGAGAAATCATCCACAATTACTAGGTAGTATCTATTCTTTGAGATGGACAACACATTGACTGGTCCAAATAAATCCATGTGCAGTAATTGTAAAGGTTCTTCAATTGTTGAATCAAGCTTCTTTTGAATGATGCCTTGATCTACTTTCCTTTCTGACAGGCATCACACAATCCATCCCTTGTGAATTCCACTTGAGGAATGCTTCTTACCAAATTTTTCCTGACTAGTTCATTCATAGTCTTGAAGTTAAGATAGGACAACTTCTTGTGTCATAGCCAACTTTCATCTTGACTTGACTTGCTGAAGAGATAAGTGATAGATTCTTCATTTGATGAGTATGCTAAATAAACATTTCCTTTTCTCACTCCAGTGAGAACCACTTTGTTACTTTTCTTGTTGTTCACAACACATGCTTCAGAATTGAATGTTACTGAGTTGCCCTTGTCACAAAGCTGGCTGATACTCAATAGATTATGCTTGAGTCCATCCACTTGGGAAACTTCCTCAATGATGACATTGTCTTCAGAAATCAAGCCATATACCACAGTATAACCCTTGTTGTCATCTTTAAAAGTGATACTTGGGCCAGCTCTTTCCTTGAACTCAGTGAGCAGGGTAGAATCTCCAATCATGTGGCTTGAGCACCCACTACCCAAATACCAAATATTCTTTATGTTTCCCTGATTACTGGATGAACCAACCTCTGTTTCATCTGATTTGGCCATAAGTGCTAGATTGACATAGCTTGTATCCTCATCCTCTTTAAATCCATCAGCAACCCAGTCATTTTCCTGAGTTAGAAAAGCCCTTTTCTTCTATTTAAGCAACTCAAAATATTTCTTTTTTGTAATCCACGGGATCAAACTTCTTTCTATCAGAATCAGGCTTTCTACATTCACTTGCAAAATGACCACTCAAACTACACTTGAAACATTTAAATTTTGACTTGTCAACCATGTTTCTGTTTGGCTTGGATGCTCCAAAATTCTTCTTGAATTTGAGCTTCGAAAACCTTCTGGATAGAAAAGCTAGATGCTCATCTATGTCATCTATATAATCTTGACCAAGATGGTCTTCATGTTCAGCTATTAGCCCTTTTCCTTTGCCTTCACAAACTCTAGGGTTTGGTGCAGATTCCACAGCTTCTATCTTTATCTCTTTTTCTCTCTCTTGCTCAGCAACCAATTCAACGGATCCTCCCTTCTTCCTTCCATTCTCGAGCTGCTCATCTTGCTCTATTTCAAGCTCATAGGTCTTTAGAATCCCATACAGTCTATCCAAGGTAAATTCCTTGTAATCTTGAAAGTTTCTTAGTGAGACTGTCATAGGCTTCCATTTCTTTGGTAGAGATCTAAGGAATTTTAGATTTGAATCATTTGTCTGATAGATTCTTCCATGCAGCTTTAGAGAATTTAGCAGTTTTTGAAATCTACTAAAAATGTCAGTGAGTGACTCACTTTCTTCACTATTAAAAAGCTCATACTGCTGAATCAAGAGTTGCATTTTTTCATTTACTTGCTCAGTTCCATCACATATAACTTGAATTATATCCTAGACATCCTTAGCAGTTTTACAATTGATGATGTTGTCGAACATGTCACCATCAACACCATAAAACAAAATATTAATGGCCTTCTTATCCTTATGAACTTGCTCAATATCTGGATCAGACCATTCTGCTCTAGGCTTTGGGATTGATGGCTCATTTCCTGTAGCAACTCTCATAGGGACATGAGGACCTTTCTCAATACAGTCCACATATTATTCATCTTGAGAGAGGAGATGCAGGTGCATTTTCACCTTCCAGTGGTGATAGTTGTCTTTGTCCAGAAATGGAATTTTTACTCCAACATCCTTTATGTTCATCTTGTCAGTTGTTGTGATCTTTAAACTCTTTGTTCTTCAAGAGCTTGCTCTGATACCAATTGTTATTCAAAAAAAAATCTAACAAAGAATTACAGAAGGGGGGTTGGATGTAATTTTGGTTTCTTTTCGATTTTAAAAACTGTTATATCTCAAATATATAACTGTGTTTGATTAAGCTAAAGTGCGGAATGAAAATATTAAAGTAATCAAACACAAAGAAATTAAACACAAGTATTTAAAAACTTTCTGATGGATTGAACTTTTCCACCAAAGATATATATAAGATCGAGAACTCTGTGATACAAAGATTGTACACAGCTGCTTACAAGTAGAATTACAAAGGAACAGAGAAATTCTTCACAGATATATCTTTTTCTATTTCTCTGGTAGATTGCTCACTTACTTGATCCAATTTCACTTTCTACTCTTGGTTTATATATCACCAAGTTACATGATAAAAAGACAAACTAATAGGACAAAAGTTTCTTAGTCTAATTACATGCTTCTTTATTTCTCTATCCAACATCTTTGAATATCTTCAAGTTAGCATGGAAATGGGAATGCTTCTTTGTTCTATAAAACCTGTAAATAGGTTGCCACATTCCATTTGCATATAATCAACGCATGTGACTGTCAAGTCACTATTAACTGCAATTTGAATTAGAACATCCGTTGAAACTTCATTGGATCATTCATTGAAACTGTGTTGAATCATCTGTCAAAACTTCATTAGATCATCTGTTGATTGTGACTTGGGTCATCCATCGAAACCTTGTAGAATCATCTGTTGAATGTCTTCAATAGCAGTTAACTCTATTTCATTTATGCAAAATTACAAGGCATCTAATATTTATAATTAGCCAACCTATTTTGCATATCAAATTAGTAGTCAAGATGACTCGAATATCCTACAACTTATAGATCTTTAAGGTATTGTAGAATGCACAAATGTGTTACAAGACTTATTAATACATAAGCTACTCTCTCAACGGATGTTAGAGTGATCATCCGTCAAGAGCTAAAAAACACTAAATTAAATCTACTAAGGTGTTTTGTTTAACTTATCATCAAGTACACGACATATTCCTAACACCTAGTCCGAATGTCTTCACTTTCCGAACCTTACAAATTTAACCATATTAACTCTCGTTAACTTTCTATAATGTCCTTTCCTTTGATATACTTCCCCTACTCAGGTATCGTATCTACACAAAATAAAAGACATTACTTTAGTGTCTTATGTAAAATTTGACGTTCGACTCTGAACGTCTAACTTAATCTACCCTTTTCGCTTTAACAAATCAACTTGCATATACATATAACCTTAACCATGTTGCTCACGTATACACGTAACCACATTAATGTCTTTGTATAACTAATACCTTTATTCACCTCGTATTATCTTATAATCAGATAAATCATGTATACACGTACGTATACAAGTAACATATTTATGTACACCTTGATATATATTCACATATATTGTATTACCACATATTCACTAAAGCGCGTAGTCATTAAGAGCGCAACATACCATATAAAATCGTGTATAATTTTCATAAATTAAAACTTTTTATTTGTGACTAACCAATACAAGTATGTATCATATATAATATTATATCTTTCATTCATTTATACTTATGATTCAATGAAAAATTTGACATGACTCGTTCATTCTTATACGATCCCAATAATATAATCTCAATCAATCAATAACAACATCCAATACATCAATCCTCAAACTATACTTTAAATACCACACATACATTTATAATCGACCAATAACCCGTAATACAAATTTAACATCACAACTCAACTGATTATCATCAAAGAATGCAAAACTTATACATAATCAACTTCTTTATGCTCACACGAACCCAAAGTCTTAAAACTAAAATGAAAACTCCATAAATTAGTTTTATAAATTCTGAAATGCAGAAATTTCCAGCATGCACCAATACAATTAACAATTAACCATATAATGAAGTAATTAAACCTTGAATTAAAATAAATTTGAACCAAGTATTCAAGAACTCGAATTATAAATTCAAGAAACATATTTCCGAAATCAGAAAAATTAGCAATCGAAACATGCACTACGAATCTTAATTTTAACCAAATTAACTTCATGAATTTCGGGCTCAACGTAGCATCATCACCCCCGCTGGTTCACAGGAGTTCAATATCGGTGGTGGTTCGACCAGGAGGTTCCGTTTTTCGGGCTTCCAATCACGGGTTTCACCTTTAATATCTAAATTCGGCTTAATCAAGTATTAATCATCAAATATTGAGCTTTAAAACTCAATAATCGTACCAAACCCGAAATGGGTCTTTCAAAAAAATTGGAGCACAAGCACGGTCTCGGATTGAAAAACGGGAAAAAAATGAGTAAGATATGGATAGAGAGAGATTGTCATGTGTGTGTGTGTGTGTGAGAGAGAGAGAGAGAGAATCTTTCGGGAGTTTTGGTGAAAAAGAGAAGCTGGGCTGCTAGTTTTTAAGGAAAAAAAGTGGCAGGGGCATATTTGTCCTTTGCCATTTTTATTTAACAATTTTCTAAATTTAATATATAGCTGAAAGTGCACTTGAAAATTGTATAATAATTAGGAAATTATGAATTTAGATACGAAATCAAGGGTGAAATTAAAGATCATGAAAATATCTATCTCTCGGTATTTTCAAAATAATATTTGAGAGAACGATTTATTTTATATAAATTTTGCAAGATAATGCTCAAAAATAGAAATAAAGCTCATAAAATTATTTTAAAATACTCCAATCTCAAAATAAATCCAACCATCATTTTTAAAATATCTCCAAGGGTATTACATAGAAAATAAAATAAGTTTCAAGAACCAATCATACTCCAATGATTTTATAAAAATATTTAAAGGTCAAATAACTCTTATTTTTCACTTAATAAATCATTTAAAATACTTAAAAATCCGATAATCAACCACGTAGGGGGTCAAATAACATATATTCACATATCCCAATCAAACAAATCTCATATCCACAAATCTTTCTATTTAAACTCTATTCATAACTACTTTTCACATTTATCAAACAATTAATAATTCAGATGACGATATGATTTTACATATTTTCATTCAAATAATCACAGGATTACACAAGACTCTTCACATTCACACATTTTCCATATAATCCACTTAATTCTCATTTTCAATAATATCGTCAAATCCATTTATCGTGTAATCGTCTTTTACGGGTCGCATCTCAACTGACGGCCCGATTGTCATTCCGACTCGATCATCAATCACATATCATAACTCAAATCTTATACTGACTCATCAAACTGGAATAATTTATTTTGAAATATTCCTTTACTAATTCACATAATTTGTACATAAACCACATAATTTATATTTTATTCTCATATTATAATTCGCGAAAATCCCGGTTGTTACATTCTTCCCCCTTTAAATGGATTTTGTCTTCAGAATCAAGTCTATCTAAACAAATCTTAATTTTTCTCTACAAAGCTCTCGCATTCGCTAAGACTTATCTTAACATTTTCTCTTACCGGCCTAACACTCTTTTCGGTTATTCTATACATGAAAAATCAAGCTAAAACTTAAACAAACCGTCGATTTTCATAAGGTTCATAATTTGCAACTATCACGCTTAAGTACAATACCACGCTTGATGCATAAGGGGAGGCTATGTTAGCCTATATTCACTTTCGATACACTTTAGAGCTTCATACGCCGATCCACTTATGTTCCATTTTGCTCTTCTATTATAGATAAGGAATATAGGATATAAAATCATATGTTGTACCCAATACCTAACTTGAAAACTTTTTGATGAAACTCATTGTCATAGAGCATTTGATGAATTCAAAATCAATAAATTAATTCTGAAGGAAGAAAGGGTAAAAAAATATGTAGATATGACTGAGAACAACCATATAGGTACATAAGATGTCCGGTCTTAGTATTATATAGTTTACAACACATAAATAGGTGGCGTCCCACCAGACCCTTTTGTCACAAAGATAAATAGTCAAATCGTATGCATTGTTGTTGGATATAGAAGGAGTTGAAGATTAAAGATAGATTCATCTATGACAATAATGCAGAGGATGATAACTCAACATAGACAGGACTTGCAAATAATCCTATATCCATTGAAACCAGTACGAAGATAGAAGACTTGACATATACACAATGATCTGAAAAGCTACAGTGAAGAAGTCGTCAACAGAAGTTCGAAGGAAGTTCATTAATATGTTCATTCATCGAAGGAATAAGGTTGAAGATATTCGAAGTAGCAATCTGGATTGGTGTGAATGTCATAAGGGTTTCAGTGAAGCTGATTTGATATGGTAGAAGATTTGACAGTGAATTGTATAGTCTATAGTATGAAGGCCTGAGAGCGGAACTAGTCGTCTGTGAACCAGACCATTGCACTAGGCGTCAGTGATCCGTTAAAGGAAACTAAGTACTATCATTCGAAAGACTATCAAGTGAGATTCGTATTCAAGAAAACTGTTCGAAGATTGAAGACGAAGCTCAGAAGACAGGAAGACTGAAGTGGTATGACTCAGGGATTGCATAGATCAAGTTTGAGAATGTATAAGAAGTCAAGTACAAGTTTAAAAGGGATTCAAGTCAACATTCCAGGAGTTGTTGGTCAAGCAAATAGCATGTATAGAGATTTGGCTAAGTAAGGAACACTGTAGGAGTAAAATTCGACTACTAGATGTCAAATGTGGTCCTCTAGTCGATTTCTATAGCTATTAGTCGAATTGTGCAAATGAAAAATGTTTCTAAGGCAAGATTCAAGCAAAAATCGACTACCATATTCTACTAGTCGATTTAGCATCCTAAAAATCGACTAGTAGCTACTTGCTGTTTTAATCTAAGTCAAATCCCTACCTTGCAATGAAAATCGACTTCTGCTCTATTAGCAGCGGATAAAGATACTATGAAAAACAAACACAAACACAAGAGCTTCGGGGGATTGATCTTATATTATTAACAAAAATCTCTGAGTGGGTTGCTTACAAACTTTGTTACAAACATAAACAAAGCAACAATAACTCTACATACTATAAAAGATAACTTATCAAATATGTGTATCTCTATCACTCTAAAAAGCAATATCATCTATCGGATACAAGCTATCAATACAAGGCTTTAATGATTTTGAGTGTTCCTATGCAAGACTAGAATTCTGTATAAAATTCAGCAGCACTTCACTTCGCAAATTGATGATTTGATAGAACGAATCTCCAAAGAGCGAGAGCAACGCTACTATTTCCGATTGTCAATACTTTTTCAATTCACTTTTGAACTGATAGATATAGGTAGGTGAATAGACTGGGAGACGTAGCAAGCTCTCATCAAAGTAAATAGATCTGAACATGTGCAGTAGTCAAAATCCACAAGTCGAATTAGAGTTGCCTTGAATTACTGGAAGTCGAATCATGTTCCAAGAGGAGAGTTAACTAGAATTTCTACTCACACTCTACTAGTCGATTTTTACTCAAGGAAATCGACTAGTAGCTTTCAAGTTACTCCACAAGTCGATTTTCTAGAAGTTGAATAGAGCAGAAGTCGATTTGCATTGCAAGGTAGGGATTTGACTTAGATTAAAACACCAAGTAGCTACTAGTCGATTTTTAGGATGCTAAAATCAACTAGTAGAATATGGTAGTCGATTTTTGCTTGAACCTTGCCTTAGAAACATTTCTGATTTGCAGAATTCGACTAATAGCTATAGAAATCGACTAGAGGACCACATTTGACTTCTAGTAGTCGAATTTTACTCCTAGAATGTTCCTTACTTAGCCAAATCTTTATACATGATATTTGCTTGACCAACAACTCCTAGAATGTTGACTTGAATCCCTTTTAAACTTGTACTTGACTTCTTATAGATTCTCAAACTTGATCTATGCAATCCCTGAGTCATACCACTTCAGTCTTCCTGTCTTCTGAGCTTCGTCTTCAATCTTCGAACAGTTTTCTTGAATACGAATCTCACTTGACAGTCTTTTGAATGATAGTACTTAGTTTCCTTTCACAGGTCACTGACGCCTAGTGCAATGGTCTGGTTCACCGATGACTAGTTCCGCTCTCAGGCCTTCGTACTATATACTATACAATTCACTGTCAAGTCTTCTGCCATATCAAATCAGCTTCACTGAAACCCTTATGACCTTCACACCAATCCAGATTACTACTTCGAATATCTTCAACCTTATTCCTTCAATGAATGAACATATTAATGAACTTCCTTCGAACTTCTGTTGACGACTTCTTCACTGTAGCTTTCCAGATCATTGTGTATATGTCAAGTCTTCTATCTTCGTACTGGTTTGAATGGATATAGGATTATTTGCAAGTCCTGTCTATGTTGAGTTATCATCCTCTGCATTATTGTTATAGATGAATCTATCTTTAATCTTCAACTCCATCTATATCCAACAATCTCCCCCTATTTGGCTGTTAAACATGACAGTCAAATTTATACTAGAGAAGTATCAATTTGGAGGATAACTCAACCAACCATAACCAAAATCTTCAATCAGCTTTCAACATTGATATCCTGGACTTGGAAATAATACTATCTTATATCTTCTACACTCATACTCATTCAGCTCCAGCAGAGAACAACATCTTCTCTCCCATTAGTAGAAATGCAAAAGATACATCTTCAAAATCTCCATATTTCCCCCCCTTAGATAATCAACATGAGTAGGCAGGAAAATTATCTTAGGTGACCTATCCAGTCTTCTTCTAAGTTGAAGAAGGTTGCTCTCCCTTAGTTGAATAAGGATATCCACCCGTTTTTGTTCCACATTTCTCCCCCTTTGTCCAATACTGGGAAAAATGTTTTTGTGTTATACCATATTTATTCTCCCCCTTAGTTGAGTAATCCTTCAAATGTAGACTACAGAAACTAAATCTCCCACCAAAAATAATTCAGAGAGAAAAGAAGTTCCAAGATTCTCAACTCAAGAAAAGAACTACCCTTATATCACCAAAAATTCCCTTCCAGCTTCCTTATATCTCCCAAGAAACAGAATTCCATAACCAGAACCAGGAGAGAACCTCATACAGAAAAAGTCCTCAACCCCAGATCATCACAGCCTGCTTGAGAATATTATAAACAAAACCAAGCTAGAATAAGAACAGGTGCTACAAATTTCCTCACAGTGCAAGTGTGTGATTTCTGTTTAGTGTCCTCACAGTGTGTTTCACTCCACTCTATACTCAAGTGTTTGAACTCATCCTCACAAGTGTTTCACTCTACTCAGAGCTCCAGAAGTCCAACAATGAATGTACCTGCAAGAAAATCCTTTTCATAGAAAAGTTGCCTTCCATCTTCAAGGATGAAAACTCTCAGTCAAGAGATTCAAAAATATTCCTTCTGAGAGGGGAAATTAGGATTCTATAAAGTGGCAGAATTCCTGATATCCCTCAACTTCTATGAAGAATGATACCTTATAAACTCATCAGTTGATATCTGAGTCCTCATTTACAAGTTTCTATTTTGACTTAGTCAAAATCATATCCAGATTTGAATTCTTTGAAGATAACCAGTGATCAATGATATGCCATTAGGGATCAATGATTTCTTCTTATGTCACTTAGACATGAATCAGAGATAATGGTCTAAGGATAAACTAGAGTACCAGAATCTCATCAGAGTTAGAATCCATATGGATCTCATATTTAATCAAAATTAAATCTAAAGTTCTATTAGTGACCTTGAGATGGTTTGATAAACTTGCTCCGTCAAAACCTTCCTTGTGTGTAAAACTCACACGTGCATTGAAATATTTGAGGGAAGGTAGTGACTCTCATTCAGATGCCCTGGCTGACAGGCAAATTTTCAATAGAAATATAACTTGTTGAGAGAATGCTTCTAGTAATAGTTTCAGTGCCTTTTTCAGCTTTACATTCTTTTGAGATAATATAAATGGGCTTTACAGTTGTCTCAGGATTTGAATACTCCAGTACTTTGTGAGAGACAGAGTTGTAGGGTTGACATTTCCTTCCTTATGAGGTGCTACTTGGCACTATCTCCCTCACTCAACTCAACTCCAGTTATCAAGGTTCAGAATGCAACTGATCATGTGGTTTTCATGTATCTGAGCAAAAGCTTTGGATAAATTCTGTTTGAGGAGTGTTTGGTTCTATGACTTTGGTCAGAACCTATTGGTTTGATAGGCTCATAGTCAGCTTCCTAAGCCACTAGGGGCAGTTATAAGTTTCAGAATACTAGGACTGGGCCTTAGGAATAATCCACAAGGTTTCAAAATGCTTAAGGATCAAGGAATGATACCTTAGAAGTAACCACAGAGAACACAGGACAGGATCTACTACCAGAGATCATTCAGTATGTGATTGTGTGGTGTTTCAACTTGAAGTACATTCTGAAAGATTGGTCATACCTAAACTTTACCTTAGCTGCTTTCTGTGCTCGGATATTCAGCCCAAGACTTAAATAGCAACAGAGTTAGTAGCAATGGTAAATAGCATCATGTATTGATTTAGAATTGAGTAAGTAGAATAATTCTTTCTAGAGAATGTATCAGAGTCACATGGATGAAACATGTGATAAATATGGAAGAAATACTCTACTCATTTTAGTTCTAAACCAATATAAAGGGTTATCTAGCGTATAGCAATCATATTTTTCAAGTATTTTGTCAAGTATGTACACATGCATAAATATTTTATGTATCAGAGCAAGAGCGTGCATATATACAGGACAAATAGACATTATGATTTAAGATAAACTAACTCAATTACCACATAACATGTAACATGTAAGATCATGGTAATCAATTAGCATCAAAATCTTAAATCCAATTATCACTACGCATAAAAGCGTACAAAACATGTGATAATCAATTTGCTTCAATCCATGGATAATGAATATAAGTAAATAAACTTTACAAGGCCTCAAAGCATCATCATAGGATTTGTAAAATTTATCCCAATCAGATTACATAATATGTTAACTTCCATTTTTAAGTGGACAAGTTTAACATGCCAAGTTCACTAACCAACTTGCTAAAAGTAGCTTCATCAAGTGGCTTAGTGAAAATGTCTACAATTTGATCCGCTGTGGGAACAAAAAATAGTTCCACAGTACCATTCACTATGTGCTCTCTTATGAAATGATACCTTATATCAATATTTTTGGTCCTCGAGCGCTGAACAGGATTGTTTGAGATTGTTATGGCACTTGTGTTATCGCAGTAGATAGGAATATGATTCAACTCAAGTCCATAGTCTCGGAGTTGGCTTCTCATCCATAGAATTTGAGAACAGCAACTTCCAGTAGCAATATACTCAGCCTCAGTAGTAGATGTAGAAACTGAATGCTGCTTCTTGCTAAACCAAGAAACTAATATTCTTCCGAGAAACTGACAGCTTCCTGAAGTACTCTTCCGATCAATCTTACCACCAGCATAGTCAGAATCCGTATAGCCAATGAGATCAAAGCCCGTGTCTTTAGGATACCAGATACCCAAATTCGGTGTACCCTTCAAATACCTAAAGATCCTCTTGACAGCTATCATATATGAATCTTTTGGATCAGCTTGGAACCTCGCACACAAGCATGTTGCAAACATTATATCTGGATGACTTGCAATCAAGTAGAGAAGAGATCCAATCATGCCTCTATAGTGAGTGATGTCCACCTTTTTACCAGACTCATCTTGATCAAGTTTTGTGGTAGTTGTCATAAGAGTCTTGGCAGGTGTTGAATCTTCTATCTGATATTTCTTCAGAGGATCCCTGATGTACTTCGTTTGACAAATGAAGATACTATATGGCTTCTGGCTTACTTGAAGTCCGAGGAAGAAATTCAACTCACCCATCATGCTCATCTCATACCTGCTCTGCATAAGCTTAGCAAACCTTGCACAAAGTGCCTCATTCGTAGACTTAAATATAATATCATCAACATAAACTTGCACAAGTATGATATCATTTTTATACTTTTTATGAAATAGAGTCTTATCTATGACACCTCTAGTGAAACCATTCTCAAGTAGAAATTCAGAGAGAGTGTCATACCATGTTCTAGGCGCTTGCTTTAGACCATAAAGAGCCTTTAAGAGAAGATACACAAAATCTTCAAACTCAGGGTCTGTAAAACCAGGAGGTTGCTCCACATAGACCTCTTCTTCAAGCTCACCATTCAGAAAAGCACTTTTCACATCCATCTGATAAACCTTGAAGTTTGAATGTGCAGCAAATGCTTAGAACATTCTGATGGCTTCAAGTCTAGCCACTGGTGCAAAGGTCTCATCATAGTCAATGCCTTCTTCTTGAGAATAACTCTTAGCAACCAGTCTCGCCTTGTTCTTTGTTACAATTCCATCTTCATCCAGCTTGTTCCTGAATACCCACTTAGTGCCATAACAGATTTATCTTTTGGTCTGGGTACAAGCTTCCACACTTTCTGTCTTTCAAATTGATTGAGCTCATCTTGCATAGCAATCACCCAATCAGGATCTCCAAGAGCTTCATATACTTTCTTTGGTTTCATTTGAGAAAGAAACCCAGAAAATAGACATTCATTAGCAGTAGCTCTTCTCGTCTAAACTTTTGCTCCAGCATCACCAATAATGAGATCTTCAGGATGAGATCTACTCCACTTTACAGCTCTAGGCAGATTTTCCCTTGATGATTCAGCTTGATTAGCATTCTGTTGAGTTCGACTAGCAGATCCTCTTTCTTGTTCTGCTCCCCCTGAGTTGCTGCCATCTTGATCTGTAGAATCTGACACTTGAGGACTGGTTCCAGAAACTGTCTCACTATGCACAATTGTGTTACCACTATTGCCATTAATATATGAACCATCTCCACCATTTCCATCAGAATCTGAATCACCATTATGATCATTGTGATGATCATCTCCATTGCTATCTCTATTTGGAATAAATCAGGTTCGTCTTCATCATCAGAAAGATCTTCCACACTTAAGTGATCATTACTATCTTCCTTCTGAATACTCGGGAGCTTGGTGTCATCAAAAGTTACATTAAGGCTTTCCACAACTTTGATGTCATCAATCACAAACACCCTGTATGCCTTAGACTCCAATGAATAGCCTAGGAAAATACCTTCTTCAACTTTGGCATCAAATTTACCAAGATGCTCATCGTCCTTTAGCACATAGCATTTTCCTCCAAACACATGAAAGTAACTCACGGATGGTTTCTTGTTGGCCATTAACTTATATGGTGTCTTTTCAAACATCTTGTTGATCAGGGTTCGATTCTGAGTATAACACGCAGTGTTAACAGCTTCAGCCCAGAAATACATAGGAAGATTGGCTTTATTCGGCATTGTCCTTGCAGCCTCAATCAACGTACGATTCTTTTTTTCTACCACTCCATTCTGTTGAGGAGTCCTTGGTACTGAATACTGTCTCGAGATGCCTTTCTCCACACAGAAATCATTCAACTTTGCATTTCTGAATTCTGTGCCATTATCTGATCTTATGCATCTTACAGGCATGCCAGCTTCTAACTCAATCTTGTTGATGTGATCAATGATCATTTCATCTGCTTCATCCTTTGAATGTAAGAATAACACCCATGTGTATCTGGAATAGTCATCAACAATCACTAAGCAATATTTCTTTCTCGACATAGACATTACATTGACTGGTCCGAAAAAATCCATATGCAGAAGTTGTAAGGGCTCAGTAATGTCAGAAACTGTCTTCTTCTTATGTGATGCTCTCTTTGACTTTCCCTTCTCACATGCTTCACAAAGTCCTTCAGGACAAAATTCCATCTCGGACAGACCTCTCACCAATTCCCTCTTAACCAAAGAATTCACGGTCTTGAAGTTTAAGTGGGAGAGCTTCTTATGCCATAACCAACTGTCGTCTGGAGAAGCTTTACTATAGAAGCACAGAACTTGACCATCTCCAGCAGAATTCCAGTCAGCTACAAACAAATCACCCTTTCTCACTCCATTGAGAGTAAGCTTCTCATTCTTCTGATCAGAGATCAAACACCTCTCCTTCTTGAAAAAACTTCACAGCCTTTATCACAGAATTGGCTTATGCTGAGGAGATTATGCATCAGACCTTCAACCAGAGAAATATCTTCAATGATGACATTTCCAATTTCCAAACAGCCATATCCCGTTGTATAACCTTTGCTGTCATCTCCAAAGGTAACTTCCGGGCCAGCTTTCTCAATCACCTTTGATAGCAGGGCTCTATCTCCAGTCATATGCCTCAAACATCCACTGTCCAGAATCCAAAAGACCTTCTTCTGCTTAATGCCCTGAAAACAAAGGAGATTAAGTTTTCTTTGGTACCCAAACTAAGTTGGGTCCAGGGAACTTAGAAGCATTTGAATATTTAACATTCTGCTTCACATAATTGACAGGCTTAATATGTTGTGCATTATCTTTGACTATCCCTTTGTCACTTACAGAAGCACTAGCAGACTTGCTTCTGGGCTTGGTGACAGGTGCCTCTTTCCTAACCTTAGGAGGGCTGACAGTTTTAGACTTACCAGTGTGTGTGTGTGTACATGCTTATCATGATTATGCGATGAATTTTGTGATTGTGTGGAATCAAGATAAGTGTTCATGAAATTAACAACACATGGCATGCAAACAGAATTATTGCACTTAGGAGATATAAGCATGCTAGACATTTTATGCATATTAACATTCTTAACATTATCTACCTTAGCCTTCCTACAAGCATGAGTAAGATGACCAGCAGATCCACAATTGTTGCATAACTTTCTAGGGCCATTGCCTCCTATCCTGCCATTTCTATTCCTACTTCTTTTAGTTTTGGAACTAAAACCTAGTCCAGCCTTAGATGTTTCACCATCTGAGTCAGCCGACTTACTAGGTTCCTTTGCCTTTTTATCTTTTTATTCATTTAAGTCCTCAACAAGCAACTCATGTTAAATGAATAGTCTATCCTCATCAAAGGGATCAGAAGATGCTTTCTTGTACAAAGGTTCCTTAGCATTTTTCAGAACGTGTGGTGTATCAGGTGGATTATTTACTTTTTCAACTTTTTCATTTTCCACCACACGTTTCTTACTTGACTTTCTAAGCTCATTATAATCTAGCCCAATTCCAAGTTTACCACTTACAACTTGGCTAGATATGAGTTCCTTCGCAAGATTAGCAAAATTGGCACAAGCTTGTAACTTAGCTTCTAATTCCTTTATCTTCTCATCTCTCTGAGCAATGGTCTCAACATGATTATTATCCTTAAGTTCTAGATAGTGATGTTTTTGCCTAATGTCTTCAACATTAACTTTCTCAAGAACTAACTTATCAAGTTCTTCCTGTATTTTCTTTACCTTTTCTTTCAAGTCACCTACAGTACCATTAGCATTTTTCAAGGAGACTATATAATGATAATAGCTTAGATTTATGGAATTATATCTATCAATGCATGCTTTCTCAGTGCATTTAACTTTTATACTATCAAATGAAGATGCAGCAGGTATAGTGATAGAATTTCTAAAAGCAAGGCAGTGTTCATTCTCACATAGATTTTCAGTATGAAATGGAGGTGAGTAAGAGCAAAGGATTACTTGTCTTGAAGAGTGTGGAGTATCAGCCATGAGTGCCAAATTTCCAAACTGCTCTTCCTCATCATCAGTATCATCCCAGCTTCTACCCTCATCTATGTAAGACTTCACTGGATACTTCTTCGAACCTTCAGAATCTTTCTTTTGATAAGTCTTTCCTTTGTCTCTTGCCTGTTGACTCCTTCTACATTCAGTGGCAAAGTGTCCCATTTCTCCACAGTTGAAACACTTGACATTCTTTCTATCCACCATCCATGTCTTGTAGCCTGAGTCTGAATATGATGGAGATTTCTGACCCATGTTGCTGCTACCAGATCCCCTGAAGGCTTGTTTCCTCCTGAATCTCAGGTTTCCAAACATAGCTACCATGTTGGCCATGGTGGGATCCTTTATATCTTGTAACTCTTCCATTTTATAATAATCCCTTGGGTCTCCAGAGAGATTTTCATCATCAACTTCAGCATCATAAAGCACTTGATCATTTGTCTTTGGCTTTTCAGCAGTTATGTCCAAGTCCTTGTGTTTCTAGCTACAAGAGCAGTTGTCTTCAGTAACTCAGAATTCTTCACGTCCACTGCACCACTTCCATATATAATCTTTTTCTGTTCCAATTCCATTTCATGAGTCTTCATCTTCCCATATAACTTGTCCAGAGACATAGTCTTGAAGTCTAAGCGCTCACGAACTGAATCTCCTTTACTTATGAGATGAGTGGGCAATGTCAACATAAACTTCTTGTTTATCTCTTTCTGTTCATATCTCTTCCCATAGATGCTCAGTTCATTTATCAATTTGTTCAATCTTTTAAAGACCAAAGTTATGTTTTCGCCTGGGAGAGATTTGAATGCCTCGTACTGGGTAGTCAGAATATCAAGTATGTTTTCTCTGACATCTTCCATTCCTTCCATTAACAACTCTATGGTTTGCCACCTATGCTTAGCATTTTCACACACAATAATTTAATGGCTCATGTCATAATCCATGGATTCCATCAACAAGTGCTGCACCTTGGCATCCAGACTATCATATTCAATATCATTCTCAGTGTAGTCATCTGGATTCTTAGGAATTCTCTTCTCATCATCATTTAGATCCTCTATCTCAAATACAAATGGTCCTTTCTCGATGACCTTAATGTATCTGTGATATGCAGCTCTGATATAAAGAAGAATCCTCTTCTTCCATAGATTGTAGTTTGCCTTATCGAATTTCGGAACCTTAAGACCGCCAATCTTTTGAGAACTCATTTTTACAGATCTGTAAAATTTTTGCAATATGAGGTCTCAAACTGCAACTATCCAATCAGTCACACAACACAACCAATCAACAGAAACCCAATCTACACAACCAGAAGCTATCCCAGTCTCCGTTCAACCAAAATCCAACATAAAACTTGCTAACCTAAAGGATCTGATTCGTATATCGATAAACATGCTCTGATACCAATTGTTAGGTCCACTAAGTTAATACAGAGGGGGGTGAATGTATTATCGTTCGTTTTTCAAATAATTATCTGTCTAAATCAAATGACAGAATTAATCAAAAAAACAAATGATGTTGAAATAGAAAGTTAGTGGATATGAAGGAAATGTCATGAGTTAAATATTTCTTAGAAATTGAAAGGAGTGATGCTTTATTTCTCATAGATTACTAATACTCATTTTCATATCAATCATTAGTACCACATATTCCTTTTCTTTATACCAATTATAGGTGTTTATCTTTGTGAACATCTCACATAAAATAGTCTACTCATTTTATTTCTACTCAACACTTTTTAATTTGCCCAGTTCTCGTAATATACTTACAAATCAGAATATCTATAATTTCGTTTGAGATAAATATTACTCTCCTTTTACACGGGTTTTCATAAAATGACATATTTGTACCCGCATTGTAGCTAACATGACATAATTTGACTAATCATGAAACGCTCATCTTCTATTGCCTTCAAAATCAAGGTGCGACTTTTAACATTTCTTGCTTAATCTGAATCATTCTTTCGCTTGGCCATCCGCTCGCAATTGATAAGAATAACTCATACACGTTCTGATGTTTAAGCACTCATAGGGATTCTTTAAAGTCTCGAGTTAAATCTGGAACTTTTATTAGTCACAATAAATGATGCATTTTTATTAGTACAATCATAATCCTTAATCAATTCAAACTATTGACTTTGCCTCATGTTCAATTCTCTCTGAGTAAGATATGCTTCAATGTCTTATTATTCACATAAATTTTATAATTTTCTCCATAAATGCTTTCAATCTTAAATATGAAATCGATCTTGCCAGTTCCAAATTCAGTGTCGGATATATTTGCTCGTGAGACTTCAATTGCCGAAAAGTATACGCAATAACTTTTTCCTTGCTGTATTAACACGCATCGAAATCCATTATGAGAAACATCACTATTGATCACAAACTCAAACTCACTTTCATCATCCTGCAAAACTAATACTGGTGCGACTTCCAAACCTTTCTATATATTAATAAAACTTTATTCACATTTGTGGGTCCACACAACCTTTCAGTCTTCCTTGCTTTTCCAATAAACTGTTATCTTTAAGAAATCATGTACACATAGTAACCGGCCATTCTTAGGATACTTCTCACTTCTGTCGGGGTCTTAGGGCTTTTCCAATTCATTATTAATTCAACCTTTGGTGGGGTCTACTTCAATTTATTCACTACTAATCACATGTCCAAATAACTGAACTTACTAACATTTATACCTTTAAAAATTTAGCATGTCAGTTCTCCTTTCTTAGATGTCCAGCATGTTCCGCCTCACATTTGAGTAAATCAAGTTATGCTCGCTAAATAATATCATAAACTCGTCTAAGTTCTTATTAAATACTCTATCCGTTAAATCCATAGAAATATAACACGTGTACTCGCTAATTCAAAAAGTCATTTCCAAAAACTCATAATATCTATCTCTTATATGAAACATCATTTTATGAACATTTTCGCCTCAATCTTTAATTGCTGATAGCCAGACCCCAACTTGATCTTCGTGAAACATATCATTTCTTCTAACAATCAAATAGATCATTGGTTCACAGTAGAGGATACTCATTCATAATGATCAACTTATAAAGCTCGCGATAATCTTTGTACAATCTCCTACTTTTGTCTTTCTTTTTGACAAATAACACTTGTGCATTCCAAGATGATACGCTTAATTGAGTAACTCTTTTATCTTATAGCTCTTGTAAAAGTGTCGTTAACTCTTTTTATTTCAACCGGTGTCATCTGATATGGGACTTTTAAAATGGATTTCGTTCTCGGTGCCAAATCAATTGTGGATATAATTTCTCGATCAGATGGAAATCTAGGTAAATCATTAGCAATACATTGGGAAATTTGTTAATAACGATAATCTCTTTTATATTGGGTTGTCCTTTATTAACATTGACTATGTGAGCCACATAATTTCCACATCCTTGTTTTAATATCTTTTCGCTGGAATCACTGCCAGAAACTTCCTTTATTGTTTCGTCCTCAAAATACGTCTTGCTCGACTTTCATTTTCTTATTCCTTACTCTTGCGCTCGATCTGAGGGTCGTAATCCGCTAACCAACTCATTCCTAAAATATTATCAAATTATTATATCTTAAAAGGTATAAAGTCTACTAAGAAAATGACAATTTCTATCTCAATATCGCAACCAAACAAATTCTACAGACGTATATTTGATCCTTAATGGCCTCTTCAATAAACAAATTGGGTTCTAAAAGGTGATGCAACACATTTCAACTTTCCACAAAATTCTCGGATATATAAACAATTTAGTAACTTCAGAATCCATTAATATTTTTGCTTATAATATTTTAAAACTAATGTTTCATGTACTCATATTTAACTATTTATCCTTATCTTCACATTTGTATTAAAAACCTTTACTCTTTGTGGCACTAGAGTTGTTGGTAATAGCGGGGATCCAACAATTCTAAGAACATTTACTTTCCGCACAAGCTCCTTTGAAACAAGTAATTAGTTTGTTGCATTTTCTAGAATGTTCCTTTATAATTCTGAATTGCATCTTCCATTCTTGTTTATTTTCCCCTTTCTTTCTTTCTACCTCTCTTCTTAACATCTCCTTTCATCTTCCAATAATTCATTATGTCTACCTCACTGTTAATTAAATTTAATGCTTCCTCATAACTACTCGGTTTCAGGTCCATAATTTGGGTACTTGCTTAGATCTTTTAGTTTCCTTACTATCAATAACCATGGACTCTAGCATGAACCTAATCAAGTTAGTAAACTGGATCTCATAATCAACCATTCTCATTTATGGTTTCACTTCTAAGAATCCGCTTATCTTTTAATCTTTCATATATTCTGGAAAATATTTTCTAAGTACAAATCCGTGAATCCTTGTAATGACACAATATTTTCTCTCACCGGGATTTTAACTAGTCATCATCACCAGTTTACCTCAGCTTTCAAGATAATTTGCAAAAATCTTCTTTTCTATACCAACTTTTAACTATACAATGACTTTCTCAATCTTTATAAGCCAAACTTTGACTTCAAACAATGCCCTAGAATCATGGAGGGTCCACGGCTTGAAAAGGGTTTAAATACTTATAATTTATGGAGCTTCACATTACGGTTAGGGAGATTATATAAAAAATCAGGGTTATAATAAAATCAGCTCAACCTTGTTCTTTAGTGTCGATATACCAAAAATAGCTATCTTTTTGGCTTTGTTCACTTTAAGTTCCATCCTTCTAGCGGGAAAATAAGCAACTTATTAAGCAATATGCTATAATTTTGGAAAACAAAATGTACAACTTAAGATTTTCGAATTTATTAGAAAATCGAGTGTAAAGAATAGAAGTTGCTTGCTATTATCGGTTGATAACAAGATAGAGGTATTTATAACAAGGAATGATGAATTTTGGAAGGCTATAGTGGTGCATAGGTACTATTTGAGCATACATATAAACTAATTGTACGAAAAAGAATAATACGAATTAAGGTTATAAAGTATTTATGTATATGAAATTATGGTTACGCTCTCAAGGTAAAAAATTCCAAAGGAAATACAATAACGGTTACACGGAGGTCAGAAGAGGATAAGACTTAAAATAGATTCCTAACTTCCACCAATTGATTCCCATAATAAATCTAAAAAGGGTAGTTTGATATCTAAACGTACTACCAAAGTTTACATATCTTCACTAGTTTTAGTTTCCTCTTTATCGAGTCATACTTAACTTATTCCACTTCCGGCTTTCTAGCCGAACAGATTCTCTAGCTTATCCCAAAACGGTCATAATAGATGATCCTTCATGAAGGCATCTACAAACCAACTAATTACAATTAACCCAAAGCATCCATTTACTTTTATTAATAATCGTGTATTTCCTGGCATCATATGACATATGATCCACTGAGATTCTAAATTCTGAATTCTGGTCAAATACCATGTCCCAATCATATGAGTGGTCAACATACATACGGTAAAGAATTGGTAGAACTCTGACAACATCAACAGTACCATATCTATTAGCATTTGAGAGAACATTCTTAATAGACGTAACATCCTAAACATGGAATAACAAGTCTCTAAAGCATATGTGATTGACCATACAAGGGCCTCGGTAGTTTTTTGAGTAAGTTTCCACATAATAACATCATTGTAGTAAAAATCTAAATCACGCTCATGATCGCACTATAGGTGAATCATCATACGTAACGTCCGGGATGTAAGGCTTTTGTCCAAATCGGCATTATCGCTGCTGTCGAAAGCCTGATAGAAGACATAGCGTGTAAAGACGTAAAACTAATAAGGTTTATCTTAAACATAGAGTCATCCTAATCCTTGGAACAAATTTAACCCTCGAGACTATTTCTGATAATCTTAATTCAACTCTATATGAGTTAAACACTCTCGCTTACTTATATCCTTAATCTATAAACTTTTTAACCTAACTTATTTCAGTTACCAAATCCTGTAGCTTTCATACCAACTTGTGACACCCTCAAATGGGGGTTAAGATTGAGGACCCACTACACCTTATATAATATACAATGTAACATTAAATGAAATAAAAACCCCGAAAAGCTACAACGATCGATATAGGACAAGGTATAAAACAAGATACAACTATCAACCAATAAATTAAAACTTTTACAACCTTTAAAAATTAAAGTTTAAAATTCCGACTTGGAAGTGCCAGATAACCCAACTGTATCTGAAAGTACAAAGACTATAACTGATCCTCCCATAAACCTTCTACCTGAGCTAAACGCCTAAATATCGCCATCTTCTTGCTTAACTGTCATGGTTAAATTAACACAAATAAATGACCTAAACGGCTCAGCAAGTAACTAATAAACAATTCTAATTATCAAAATAATAATGACATTCTTATTCTCAATAAACTAGGAGGCAGTTTTTAAGAATATCTAGGAAAGGGATTCAAAAGAGGTTTTCAAGGCAATCAAAATCTAAGCTTTGGATATCAGATTGCAAGATCAATAAACAGTGTTTTCAGATAGTTTCCAACACTTGTAAGAAGATCAGTTCAAGCTTTTGTATATCAAATATCAAAATATAATGACAGGGTTCACAAATAAATTCTCTCAACTTTAAGAAGTTTAATCAGTATAAATTAGTTTCAAATCACAATGAGATGAATAGTGTTTATCACACAATAAAACTCATTTACTTTCAATTTTAACAATATAGAAGTCTTGATTGGATTATCCATCTTTTATTTATAATACGGGTGATCAGCCCGTACTGACCTCCATCCGGTCATATTGGTACCTATGGCATTATTTCAGCCTATAATGCTGGACTAGCCCCGCTAATGTCATACGCGATTGGACTAGCCCCGCTAATCTCTTACGTCTCTATCCAATCCTTAGGAATTTAATGAAAACCTTTATATTGAAAATATATAATTTCAAACAAAGATTCTTTTTATCATTACCAGCCTTTAAAGTCATTCAAACTCTTTCAAGTCGAAAATCATTCTTAGATTCAATTCAAGAATTCAAGTGAATAAGCAAGCGAGATTAAAATAGCGTAAGTGGGGAAATGATCACGCATCAAACATAGGTGTTCACAAGGCAATTAGATAAAGTGGTTTCAAGGAACGAAACGTCAACATGGTTCAAGTTCAATATTATAGAAATCTAGTTTAACAAGATATCAAACAAGAAGTTTCATCAAATTCAAAGGTTCATAGGTTTGTATGGTATCAAGATATTAACAAGAACAGGCATACGTGCTTGAAATGAAATAAACTTGTTATTTCCTAACAATACAACAAGAATTATAGAAGAGGGGTTGGATGTAATTCTGGCTTCTTTTTGAGATTTTTAAACCTATTCTAAATCAATAATATATAAGTGTTTGATTTGCAAAGTGCGGAATAAGAGAATTGTATAAATCAAAACACAAGTAATAAAAACACAAGTCTTTAAAACTTTCTGGTGGATTTGAATGTATCCACCAGATATATATATATATATATATATATATATATATATATATATATATATATCGAGAGAAACCTGTGAAGCTTGAATAGCTCACAACTGCTTTTTAGAAGTGAACAAACAAACTACAGAGAAATTCTTAACAGTTACAGCCTTTTCTATTTCCCTTCTAAAATGTGTTTGCTTAGTTGTTTGTTCTACTAGCTACACTTGGTTTATATATTACTAAGTTTACATGGTAATAAGATAGGATAATAAAACAAAACCTATCAAGTCTAACTCCATGCTGCTTCACTACTCTATTCCAGCATCTTTGAATATCTTCATAATAGCATGGAAATGGTAATGCTTCTTTGTTCTCAAAACCGTGCTAAACAGGCTGCCACATTCCTTTTGCAAACACCCAACGCATGTGACTATATGGTCACTGTCAACTGATATTTTAATTGGTCATCCGTCGGGTAAATGCTTGTTATCTGTCGGGTAGTCTTGTTGATCATCCGTCGGGTAGCCTTGTTGATCATCCGTTGGATAGCTATTTGACACTTGAATCCATTTCATTTATGCAGAATTACAAGACATCTAATATTTACAATTGATCAACCTATTATGCATATCTACTAGTAGTCAACATGACTCATATGCTACTACAGAATCTACACAAAGTTGTTTGCAGAAATGTGTTACATTACTTATTGTTACATAAGCTACTCACCCGATGGATATCAATTAGTCATCCGTCGGGACTATATTGAATCATCCGTCGGGACTATAATTGATCATCCGTCGGGTGCTACAAAATTCACCAAGTTAAATCTACTAAGATGTTTTGTTTAATTTATCATCAAGTTCACAACATATTCCTAACAATCTCCCCCAATTTGTGTCTACTGGAATTGTAGTCATAAATTAAGAGAAACTTGATGATAACAAAATATCCTAAAAATATAGATTGAAAAATAGTAGATAAAACTGATAAGTGCTTCAATATTATTGAAAGTTGAACAGTGCAAAGTACACAAAGAAATTGCTCACAATTGTTATCAAGGTGCTCATCTAGTCTGAGCAGTTAGATTTATCTCCTTGATTGTCTGGATTTCTTTCCAAGCCTTCTATTATTTTCTTTAATTTGATTCTGGAGTTGTCTGTGGAATTCAAGTTCATCAGCTTCTGAGAGATCTACCATTTCCTATAATTCCAAAAGAGTCTTATTGCTAGAGATACTCAATTGGTCCTCCAATCTGAAGAATCTTCTAACTCATTTTTCATCCTTGAATTCCATCAACCAATAGGGCCTCAGATGCACTCTTTTTCCTGTGAAGGGAATAGATAGAGTTTTTGGAAGTGCATCTTTGGCTCTAATACTCCTCAGCTCCTCAATCCTCTTTAGAACTAGTCTTCTTGCAGTCACATTGTAACCATAATTCTTTTTGAATGAAGAGTAGACCTTTATTAGCACAGATTGGCTTTCTAGGAGAATCTTGCGAAGTGGCCATATGAACTCTCTTCCTCCCTTGTATTTGAATACCAGCCTTTCAGGGAGATATCTGTGAGCATCAATTCCTCTAACTTCTTCCAATTCATCTAAGTAAGGGTTTATGTCAGAAAACTCTTTGATGTCACAGATGTACAGCATGTCTCCCTTGTTTCCTGTAGATTTAGCTTTGATTGAGGTCTTGGATTTGAGAAACACAGGCTTCACTTTCTTGCTTGCTCAACATTCACTTTCTTCTCCTTCTTCACTTGACTTGATGCTCCTGAAACAAAGTTTTTGGAAACTGATCCATATTTCTCATTTAACTTGACAAGTTTGGCTTTGCTCACAGGTTTGCTCACAGCCGACGGATGAGGATTTATGTCATTTGATGGATAATCCTTTTGATTATCCGACGGATGACTCTCATCATCCATCGAGTCCACATCTGTTAGCAATCCTTCAACCAAATTGGATTCCAGCTTCTCCTTACTCTTTTTCCAGGCTACATCACAAAAGGACTCAATACCTTGAACTTTAGTGATTTGAGCATCAACATCTCTGGATGATTTCCATGCCTTAATCACCTCTTGTTCTCGTTCAAGTTGCTTCTTCAAAATCTCTTCTTTCTTCAAGGACTCAGTTAATTCATCCTTAGCAATCTTACACTCAATTCTCAATTTCTCAAATTCAATAAACTGAGATTCTAGCACATTATTCCTCTCACTTAAAAACAAATTGTTTTTTTTATTTTAGCATTTTCTTTGGTGAGAGACTTAAGTGTAACACACAAATGGTATAATTATGTGGACATGTCATTTATGGTATCATTACACTCAGCTTTAGATAAATATGCTAGGTTAGTGGTGATTACCTGATTACTTGAAGAACTTGTATTTGTTTTATCAGACTTGGCCATTAGGGCTAGATTGACATAGCTGACATCCTCATCTTCATCCAAACCATCAGCTGCCCAGTCATTTTCCTGTATAATGAAAGCCTTTTCCTTTTGCTTGAGCAACTCAAAATACTTCTTTTTATAATCAACAGGCTCAAACTTCTTTTTACTGGAATCTGACTTTCTACACTCACTGGCAAAGTGCCCTGCCAAGCCACATTTGAAACATTTGAATTTAGATTTATCCACCATGTTTCTATTTGGCTTACCTACTCCAAAGTTCTTTTTAAACTTGAGCTTGGAAAATCTTCTGGAAAGAAAAGCTAAATGCTCATCAATATCATCTTGGCTCAAATTGTCTTCATTTTCAGCAACCAGCCCCTTACCCTTGTTCTCACAGGCCTTTGAAGTAGACTCAATAGCTTCTACCTTCATCTCTTTCTCTTTCTCTAACTCAGCAACCAGTGCTATGGACCTCCTTTCTTCCTTCCTTTCTCCATCCTCTCATCTTGCTCTATTTCAAGCTCATAAGTTTTCAGGATGCCATGCAGTCTCTCCAGAGTAAACTCTTTGTAGTCTTGAGAGTTTCTCAATGAGACTGTCATTGGTTTCCATTCCTTTAGAAGAGATCTAGGGAACTTGAGATTAGAGTCTTTTGACTGATAGACTCTTCTATGCAACTTCAAAGCATTTAGTAGTTTTTGAAATTTACCAAAAATATCAGTGAGAGACTCACTATCTTCACAATGAAAGTGCTCATATTGCTGAATTAGCAGCTGCATCTTATTCCCCCTTACTTGCTCAGTACCATCACAGATTATTTGAATTATGTCCCAAACCTCCTTGGTTGTTTTGCAATTAATGATGTTATCAAACATATCACCATCAACTCCATTGAATAATATATTCATGGCCTTCTTTTCTTTCCTGACTTGCTCAATATCAGGATATGACCATTCATGCCTAGGCTTGGGAATAGATGGTTCATTCCCTATTGCAGCTCTCATTGGTACATGAGGACCTCTCTCTATGCAATCCACATAGGCCTCATATTGAAAAAAAAGATGTAGGTGCATCTTCACCTTCCAGTGGCGATAATTGTCTTTGTCCAGAAATGGAATCTTAACTCCAACATCCTTCTTGTTCATCTTGTTGTTTATTGTGATCTTTAAACTCTTTATACTATAAGAGCTTGCTCTGATACCAATTTTTATTCCCTAACAATACAACAAGAATTACAGAAGGGGGGTTGAATGTAATTATGGCTTCTTTTTGAGATTTTTAAAACTATTCTAACTCAATAATATATAAGTGTTTGATTTGCAAAGTACGGAATAAGAGAATTGTATAAATCAAAACCAAGTAATAAAAACACAAGTCTTTAAAAATTTTTGGTGGATTTGTATGTATCCACCAGATATATATATATATATATATATATATATATATATATATATATATATATATATATCGAGAGAACCCTGTGAAGCTTGAATAGCTCACAGCTGCTTTTTACAAGTGAACAAACAAACTACAGAGAAATTTTTAACAGTTACAGCCTTTTCTATTTCCCTTCTAAAATGTGTTTGCTTAGTTGTTTGTTCTACTATCTACACTTGGTTTATATATCACTAAGTTTATATGGTAATAAGACAGGATAATAAAACAAAACCTATCAAGTCTAACTCCATGCTTCTTCACTACTCTATTCCAGCATCTTTAAATATCTTCATAACAGCATGGAAATGGTAATGCTTCTTTGTTCTCAAAACCCTGCTAAACAGGCTGCCACATTCCTTTTGCAAACACCCAATGCATGTGACTTTGTTGTCACTGTCAACAGATATTTGAATTGGTCATCCGTCGAGTACATGCTTGTTATCCGTCGGGTAGTCTTGTTGATCATCCGTTCGGTAGCCTTGTTGATCATCCGTCGGGTAGCTGTTTGACACTTGACTCCATTTCATTTATGCAGAATTACAAGACATCTAATATTTACAATTGATCAACCTATTCTGCATATCTACTAGTAGTCAACATGACTCATATGCTACTACAGAATCTACACAAAGTTGTTTACAGAAATATGCTACATTACTTATTGTTACATAAGCTACTCACCCGATGGATATCAATTAGTCATCTGTCGGGACTATATTGAATCATCCGTCGGGACTATAATTGATCATCCATCGGGTGCTACAAAATTCACCAAGTTAAATCTACTAATATGTTGTTTAATTTATCATCAAGTTCACAACATATTCCTAACAGGACTAATATCAAAGTTTATTATCAAGGTGCAACAACAATATCAACAAAACCATTTATTTTATTAATACATGACATAAGAAATTCTCTGTGATCAAATCACAAGTAAAAAGAGGGCAGAGATACTTGCCTCACAAAGCTTTCCTTTTTCACAGGGCTTGAGTTACTGCCACCTAAAAACCTCTTTTCCTTTCCTAGTCCGAATGTCTTCCATTTTCAAACCTTACAAAGTTTGACCATCTTAACTCTCGTTAACTTTCTATAACGTCCTTTCCATTGATATACTTCCCCTACTCACGTATCGTATCTACATAAAATAAAAGACATTACTTTAGTATCTTATGTAGAACTCGACGTTCGACAATGAACGTCTAACTTTATCTACCCTTTTCGCTTTGACAAATCAACTTGCATATACATGTAAACCTTAACCATGTTGTTCACGTATACACGTAACCATATTTATGTCTTTGTATACCTAATACTTTTATTCACCTCATATTATCTTATAATCAGATAAATCATGTATACAAGTACGTATACAATTAACATATTTCTGTACACCTTGATATATGTTCACATATATTGTATTACCATATATTCACATAAGCGCGCAGTCATAAAGTGGCAACATACATATAAAATCGTGTTTAATTTTCATATATTAAAACTTTTTATTTGCGACTAACTAATACAAGTCTGTATCGCATATACCATTGAATCTTTCAATCATTTATACTTATGATTCTATGATAAAATTGACATGATTCGTTCATTCTTATACTATCCCAATAATATAATCTCAATCAATCAATAACAACATCCAATACATCAATCCTCAAATTATACTTTAAAGACCACACATACATTTATAATCGACCAATAACCCATAATACAAATTTAACATCACAACTCAACTGATTATCGCCAAAGAATGCAAAACTTATACATAATCAACTTCTTTATGCTCACACGAAGCCAAAGTCTTAAAACCAAAATGAAAACTCCATAAATTAGTTCTATAAAATCTGAAATACAAAAATTTCCAGCATGCACCAATACAATCAACAATTAACCATATAATGAAGTAATTATACCTTGAATTAAAATAAATTTGAACCAAATATTCAAGAACTCGAACTATAAATTCAAGAACCATATTTCCGAAATTAGAAAAATTATCAATCGAAATATGCACAACAATTTTTATTCAGAAAATTCAACAACCATATTTCCCAAATTAGAAAAATTATCAATCGAAATTATCAAGAGAAGTTGGGCTGCTGGTTTTTAAGGAAAAAAGTGGCAGGGGCATATTTGTCCTTTGCCATTTTTATTTAACAATTTTCTGAATTTAATATATAGTTGAAAGTGCACTTGAAAATTGTATAAGAATTAGGATATAATAAATTTAGATACGAAATCAATGGTTAAATTAAAGATCATGAAAATATCTTTCTCCGAATATTTTCAAAATAATATTTGAGCGAACGGTTATTTTATATAAATTTTCTAGATAATGCTCAAAAATAGAAATAAAGCTCATAAAATCATTTTAAAATACCCCAACCTCAAAATAAATCCAACCATCATTTTTAAAATATCTCTAAGGGTATTAAAGAGATAATAAAATAAGTTTCAAGGACCAATCATACTCCAATGATTTTATAAAAATATTTAAAGGTCAAATAACCCTTATTTTTCCCTTAATAAATCATTTAAAATACTTAAAAATCCCATAATCACGAATTTAACCACTTAGGGGGTCAATAACATATATTCACATATCACAATCAAACAAATCTCATATCCGTAAATTTTTCTATTTAAACTCTATTTATAACTACTTTTCACATTTATCAAACAACCAATAATTCAAATAACAATATGACTTTACATATTTTTATTCAAATAATCACAGTATACTAGACTCTTCACATTCACAGATTTTCCACATAGTCCACTTAATTTTCTTTTTCAATAATATTGTGAAATCCATTTTTCGTGTAATCGTCTTTTACGGGTCGTGTCTCAACTGAAGGCCCGATTGTGATTCCGACTCGATCATCAGTCACATATCATAACTCAAATCATATACCGACTCATCAAATTGGAATGATTTATTTTGAAATATTCATTTACTAATTCACATAATTTGCACATAAACCATATAATTTATATTTTATTCTCAAATTATAATTCGCGAAAATTGCGGTTGTTACATTTATCACTAAAACATTAGATTTGAACATTTATGATAGTATACATTATACAACTTACTTGGGTTGGTTAGCATCATAGATTGTGTTAAAACTTAAAAGTGATTCTCGATATTTTCTACACCATTTTTGTACATCATTTTTCTCTCCGTTAATTTAAGAACACACATTGGATGTGTTTGAAGTATATTATCCTCTTTTGTGCTATCAAGTTTTTAAATGTAAAGTGTGCATACAATACACCATAAAACATATCTATCACTTATTTAAACACTAAAAAGTAATTGTAATATCTCTGAGAAACATAATCAAACACTTGATATGCAAACTTTTAAATCATACTTAATGACACAATAAAATTACAAAACTTAGCTATTAAATTTTGAATTGAATAGACACAAATCATAGTGATTATCATCTCAAAACTTACGTATAATTTTAATCAAATAGGTATAGTACAACAAATTAAAATTCTAACAATGCTAATTAATATAACAACCCAAATTTCATGTTTAATTTGTATACCTTTTTATGTGTGTTAGATATTGAGTGCAACACAGGGGGGGTGAATGTGTTTTCTTGATTTTTAGGCTTTTTTAATCTATTTGGATATGGTGAACAAAGCAATCTAATTTGTAGAGATATTGTGTTTAACAGAATTAATAAAGCATGCACAACAAAGACAGTCTTTTCAAAACTCACTTAACTTTGTATTAAATAAAGTATGTCTTGCTACAAATTTCTGGGTTCTTTGTAAGTAAAGAACTCATCTTCTATCTTGAGAGAGTACAAGAAAATCTAGATCTGTTTATTACACTTTAAAATAAAGGACCAGTGTTCACTTTATAGATTAGTAAACACGGGTTCACACAGCATGCAATAAGATATATTAAACCCTACTTTAAGTTATCTCTAAAGCTTTCCATTTCTGGCGTAGTGAATCCTTGCAAATCTTGTAGGTATGTGACCTTCCTTTGTCAGTTAATCTTGGCCCTTGATCATGCACTCTTCAAGCTGCTTTTGTATACTTTTCAATTTAAGTGATTAGATCGTTTGTTGATTAATATTCTTGAATCTTTAACTTGTCTGCATTTTATACTTGAGGTTCATATCGAAATCTCCAGTTTGTTGTATAGGGAACTGATATCTTGATAAGTATAATAGCTTATCGAGATCTCTTAGTTCTCTATAACTGTCTTTGACTTGTCGAGGTCTCTGAGTTCTCTATAAGTGAACTTGTCCTGTCGAGGTCTCCAAAACTCTGCATGTAGAAGTGACTTGTCAGTATCTCTGAGATCTCTATATGCATTTTGACTTGTCGATATATCTTAGATCTCTAATGAGAGATTGACTTGTCGATATCTCTAAACTTTATATCTTCATTTGACTTATCGATATCTCTGAGTTCTCTATATAGAAATGACTTGTCGATATCTCAGAGATCTCTATATGCATTTTGACTTGTCGATATCTATGAGTTCTCTATATGAGAAATTGACTTGTCGATATCTCCAATCTTCATATGTTCATTTGACTTGTCGATATCTCTGAGACTTCTCTATAAGCTATCTTGGACTTCTCGATAAGTCATTATGAAGTTATCGAATGACTTCTCTATATGACTTGATCTATGACTTGTAGATATCTTGACTTCGAACATTTTTCCTAAAATAGATTTATTCAACTCCAAGCTTCTGCACCTTTTCTCTGAGGCATGATCTTGTTGATCTTCTTCCAGAGTTTATTCTTAGGCTTGAGACTGTCACATAAAAATACTCCATTCTGATCTTTAACATTTTTACAGACTTAATTAATATACTATAACATACAGATTTAGACTATCATACAACTGATTCTTAGGGCTGTTAGTGTGACTTAGTCTTCTTATAATACAGGCATGTCTTGCACAATAATCTCCCCCAATTTATGAGAAGATTGATTATCACAACTTCATGCCTGGTAAAAAGACTAACCCCAAGTTACAATGAGATAAAATAATTACATAAAAATTGACAGATTTATAAATATAACTTTTATATACTAAGTGATTACATGTGTTCAATAGGTATATTCATTACACAAACTTCTCATAGCCTGATTCCTTTCTAATGAGGTCCTTTAGATTTAAAAGTACTTTAAGTTCCTCTATGATTTATGTCCCTCTTAGAGCTTCCACAAGCTTGAGTCAATCATCTAATGAATAACTATTTAATTAATTCACTCTGAATCTTGAGAATCTTCCAGCTTGTATGTTTAAAAAATGTCCATCCTTAGATATTATAGCTCAGCCCCTTTGCCTTGAGTTCATTAGATCTTTGCTCAAACATTTCTATCTCTTTTGCATATTTCCTTTCCCTTTCCTCTATTTCAGCTTTTTCTTCTGCTCTTCTTTCTTCTGTTACTATTAACCATACACATATCACAGCCCTTCATGCCCTTGTACTTGTGTCCTTATCCTTCATTAACCTAATCACCCTCTTAATTTATGTGGTTTAAAATGTATCCATTAATCCCCTGCCAAATAGAGTGAAGGAGCCATCTTGATAGTAGATTCTAACTTCTCTCAATGATACAACCCAAACTTTGACAATTTCTTCAGCTAATTATTGAAAGTAGTCATCATCTGTGATGCACCAATTTAATGGTAAAAAATCAGTTTGATCAAAGCAATTCCAGATATCCCTCTCTTCAACTTGCAGCTTCTTTGGCTTTCTCCCAACAGTCTTGTAATGAGTTTTGATTGGTGGCTTAAATGAAGGTAGGTTTAAAATTTTCTTTAGGGTGGTTTCGCTAGAAGTGATTGGTATTTTTAGTAAGGTGTTTGTAGTTGGTTTATACAAAAGTTTAGGCTTAAAGGTCACAGATAGTTAAATGTTTAAGTTTGCAGGCTTAGAGGTTTGAGTTTCTTGGATTTTGATTGATAGGACATTTTTCTTTGTGCCTTCGCCATCTTCCCTCTTCTTTCTTCTCCTTTCATCTCCCCTCTTCTTGTCATCTCTTTTCTTTTCTTCAACTTTGCTGCCAGTTGCCTTAGCAGATTGACTTGGATTTGAGCCAGAAGGTTTTTGATCATCTTTCTTCTGCTCATCATCAACCTTGTCATCTATTGTGTTGAACTGTATAGTTGGCAACATGGTCTCAGCATTCTATAAATATCTCCCCAGCATCCCAATCATCTCCTCATCTTCAGCTATTTTGTTGTGTATATGTTGTGAACTAGATGATTTCTTTAACAAAAAACCTTGGTAGATTTTACTTAGTGAAAAATGTAGCACTCGACGGATAAGGATTATAGTCCCGACGGATGACTCAATATAGTCCCGACGGATGATAATTTATTATCCATTGAGTGAGTAGCTTATGTAACAATAAGTCTGTAGCACATTTCTGCATACACCTTTGTATAGATTCTATAGTAGCATATAAGTCATGATTGACTTTAACTAGATATGCAGAATAGGTTGATTAATTATACATAGATGATGTCTTGTAATTCTGTATAAATGAAATGAAGTCAAGTGCCAAATAGATACCAATGGATGATTAACAAAGCTATCGACGGATGATCAATATAGCTGTCGACGGATGATCAACAAAGCTGTCGATGGATGATCAACAAAGCCATCGACGGATGATCATGTAATCAACGGATAATCAATTCAAACATCCGTTGTCAGTGACAACACAGTCATATGCGTCGAGTGTATGCAAATGGAATGTGGTAGCCTATTCAACTGGGTTTTCGAGAACAAAGAAGCATTGCCATTTCCATGCTATTATGAAGATATTCAAAGATGCTGGAATAGAGTAATGAAGTAGCATAGTATTAGACTTGATAGTTTTTGTTTTATTATCTTGTCTTATTACTTTGTAATCTTGGTGATATATAAACCAAGAAGCAGCAAATAGAATAACTAATTGAGATAAAAAGGAGAGAAACATTTGTAAGCTGTATTCTTAGCATTTCTCTGCATTCTTAGTTGTTCAATATTTGTAAGCAGCTGTGAGCTTTTTGCTACACAGAGTTCTCTCGATATATATTATATATCTCTGGTGGATACATTCAAATCCACTAGAAAGTTTTTAAAGACTCGTGTTTTTAATTACTCGTGTTTTGATTCATTTGAAGTTATTATTCCGCACTCTGCAAATCAATTCACACTGATATATATATTTAAGTTAGAACAATTTTATTTAAGAAAAAGTTTCAAGAATTCCATTCAACCCCCCTTCTATAATTCTTGTTGAATTGTTAAGGGACTAAAAATTGGTATCAGAGCACGCTCTTGATAAAAAAAGAGTTTAAAGATCAACAAAACAGCAAGATGAACAAGAAGGATGTTGGAGTCAAGATTTCTTTTCTAGATAAAGATAATTACCATCACTGGAAGGTAAAGATGCATCTTCATTTACTTTCTCAAGATGAGGCCTATGTAGATTGCATAGAAAGAGGCCCTCATGTACCAATGAGAGCTGCAACTGGAAATGAGCCATCAGTCCCCAAGCCAAGGCATGAATGGTCTGATCCTGATATTGAACAAATCAGGAAAGATAAGAAGGCCATGAATATCCTGTTCAATGGAGTTGATGGTGATATGTTTGACAATATCATCAATTGCAAAACTGCCAAGGATGTTTAGGATACCATACAGATTATTTGTGATGGCACTGAGCAAGTTAGAGAAAACAAGATGCAGCTACTGATTTAGCAATATGAGCATTTTCACAGTGAAGAAAGTGAGTCTCTCACTGACATCTTTAGTAGGTTTCAAAAACTACTAAATGCTCTGAAGCTGTATGGAAGGGTCTATCGGACAAAAGACTCTAATCTGAAATTCCTTAGATCTCTTCCAAAGGAATGGAAACCAATGACAGTCTCATTAAGAAACTCTCAAGATTATAAGGAGTTTACTTTGAAGAGACTGTATGGCATCCTGAAGACTTATGAGCTTGAAATAGAGCAAGATGAGAGGATGGACAGAGGAAAGAAGAAAGGAGGATCCATTGCACTAGTTGCTGAATTAGAAAAGGAGAAGGAGATGAAGATGGAAGCTGTTGAATCAACTTCAAAGGTCTTTGAAAACAAGGGCAAGGGGCTGGTAGCAGAAAATGAAGATTCTTTGAGCCAAGATGATATGGAAGATATTGATGAACATCTAGCAATTTTTTCCAGAAGATTTGCCAAACTCAAGTTCAAGAAGAACTTTGGAGCATCCAAGCCAAATAGAAACATGGTGGATAAATCAAAATTCAAATGTTTCAAATGTGGCTTGGCAGGGCACTTTGCCAGTGAGTGTAGAAAGTCAGATTCCAACAAAAAGAAGTTTGAGCATGTGGATTATAAACAGAAATACTTTGAGTTGATCAAATAAAAGGAAAGGGCTTTCATTACACAAGAGAATGACTGGGTTGCAGATGGTCTGGATGAAGATGAAGATGTCAGCTATGTCAATCTAGCCCTAATGGCCAAGTCTGATGAAACATAGACAACATAGACAAGTTCTTCAAGTAATCAGGTAATTATTACAAACCTTGCACATTTATCTAAAGCTGAGTGTAATGATGCTATAAATGACATGTCTACAGAGTTATATCATTTGCGTGTTACACTTAAGTCTCTTACTAAAGAAAATGCTAAAATCAAAGAAAATAATTTGTTTTTAAGTGAGAGGAATAATGTGCTAGAGTCTCAGTTCATTGATTTTGAAAAATTAAGAATTGAGTGTAAGATTGCCAAGGAGGAATTAACTGAGTCCTTGAAGAAAGAAGATATTTTGAAGAAGCGGCTTGAACGTGAACAGGAGGTGATTAAGGCATGGAAAACATCTAGAGATGTTCATACTCAAATCACCAAAGTTCAAGGGATCGTTTCCTTTTGTGATGCAGCCTGGAAAAAGAACAAGGAGAAGCTAGATCCAAATTTGGTGGAAGGGGTACTAACAGATGTAGACTCGACAGATGATGAGGGTCATCCATCGGATAACAAAAAGGGTTATCCGTCGAGTGATGTAAATCCTCATCCGTCGACTGTGAGCAAGCCTATCAGTAAATCCAAACTTGTTAAGTTAAATGAAAAGTATGGATCAGTGTCCAAGAATTTTGTTACAGGAGAATCGAGTCAAGTTAAGAAAGGGAAAAAGGCTAATGTTGGTCATATGACTGTCAAGCAATTGAGTGACAGACTTGAAAAGATTGAGGTTAAAACAGAGACTAAAAAGAAGAATAATAGAAATGGTAATGTAGGGATTAACAAACACAATAACTACACATCTGATAAATTTTCTCCAAGAAAAATCTGTGTCAAGTGTGGTAGTGTAAATCATTTGTCTCTTAATTGCAAATCTGCCATGCCTACTTCATATATGTGCCACCTCACTTTCCCAATATGAATGCCATGCCTCTTATGCCTATGAATGTTATGTCTACACAAAATATGAATGCACAGTTTGCTAACATGCCATTTGCAACTAATCCTTATTATGCTGCATTTAGTATGCCACAAATGCCATTTAGCATGCCTTACTTGAATAACATGTTCACTAATAACATGCCATTCCCTGTTAATCAAATTATGCATGATAATTCTGTTATGATGAATGGTTTCAAAGGCCCAACTCAAATGACTAAGGATGAATCTGATATCCCCAAGTCAAATGAGATAAAGCCTAAGAAACATAAAAAGAAAGCTAACAAGGCAGGACCCAAGGAAACTTGGGTACCAAAATCAACTTGATTTGATTTTGATGTGTGCAGGGAAACAGAAAGAATCTATGGTACTTGGATAGTGGTTGTTCCAGACACATCACTGGTGATTATACCCTGCTCACAGAGTTCAAGGAGAGAGCTGGCCCAAGTATTACTTTTGGAGATGACAGCAAGGGTTATACTGTGGGATATGGCTTGATTTCAAAAGACAACGTCATCATTGAGGAGGTTTCCTTAGTGGATGGTCTCAAGCATAATTTGTTGAGTATCATCCAGCTTTGTGATAAAGGAAATCCAGTAACCTTCAACTTAGAAGCCTGTGTTATAACTAACAAAAGAAGCAACAAAGTGGTTCTCACTGGTGTGAGAAAAGGAAATGTGTACCTAACTGACTTCAACTCATCTAATGCAGAATCTGTTACTTGTCTTCTCAGCAAAACAAGTCAGGATGAAAGTTGGTTATGACACAAGAAACTATCCCATCTAAACTTCAAGACCATGAATGAGCTAGTAAAGAAGGAACTGGTTAGAGGCATTCCTCTAGTGGAGTTTTCTAAGGATGGATTGTGTGATGCCTTCCAAAAGGGAAAGCAAATTAAAGCATCATTCAGAAAGAAACTTGATTGAACAATTGAATAACCTTTGCAGCTGCTACACATGGATTTGTTTGGACCAGTCAATGTGTTGTCCATCTCAAGGAAAAGATTTTGCCTAGTAATTGTAGATGATTTCTCAAAGTTCTCTTGGACATATTTCCTAAAGTCTAAAGATGAGGCTAGTGAAATCATAATCAATCACATAAGGCAAGTCAATAACTATCCTGATTTCAAAGTTAGAAGAATCAGGAGTGACAATGGAACTGAGTTCAAGAATTCTGTCATTAGAGCATTTTGTGAAGAAAATGGAATTTTGCATGAGTTTTCAGCAGCAAGACCCCCACAACAGAATTGAGTAGTGGAAAGGAATAACAGATCACTTATTGAAGCTGTCAGAACAATGCTTGAAGAATCTAAATTGCCAACATATTTCTGGGCTGAAGCTATAAACATTGCATGCTACACTCAGAATATTTCCCTGGTTAATCAGGCAAGATGCATGACTCCTTATCAATTGTTCAAGAACAACAAACCAACTCTATATGTCTTTGACTGCAAATGCTATATATTGAGAAATCAAACTGATCAGAATGGGAAGTTTGATGCTAAAGCAGACGAAGAAATTTTTGTTGGATATGCTGTTGGTAAAGCATATAGAGTCTACAATCTAAGAACCAACATTATTGTGGAATCAATACATGTTGTGTTTGATGATAAAAAGATTGAAAGACTGAAAGATGGAGATTACCATGAGAGCCTCAAATTTGACAATGTGAAGATGGTTAGTGATGACAGTGATGATGAAAGTGATCAAGAAACAGTATCAAAGGATAATGCAGAAAAATCTACTACCAATGAAGCACAAAATTCAACATCTGTCGAGTTGCAAAATGCTTCATCCGTCGGGAGACAATCTGCGTTATCCGTCGGTAGACAACCAGCTTCATCCGTCGAAACTCAAAATTCACCATCCGTCCGGCTATCAAAAGAAGCTGGAAATCAGAATAGATCACCTATAGAAAGTTCACTTTCTCAAATCAAAGATCCACAAACTCAGGGGGAGTTTCTAATAATTAAAACTCAATCACACATCAAGATAACAATGAGGTCTCTTCATCTAGAGCTAATCTACCTCAACAAAGGAAATGGACAAAGGATCACCCCTTTGAGCTCATCATTGGTGATGTTTCTTCTAGAGTTCAAACCAGGAGAGCAACTCAAGAAGAATGTCTTTACAGCAGCTTTCTTTCCAAGGAAGAACCAAAGAAGGTAGAAGAAGCTTTATTGGATCCTGATTGGATTTTAGCTATGCAGGAGGAGCTAAACCAATTTGAGAGGAATAATGTATGGATGCTGGTGCCCAAGCCTAAAGGAAAGAATCCAATAGAAACCAAATGGGTATTCAGAAATAAGATGGATGAAAATGGCATAGTAGTCAGGAACAAAGCTAGATTGGTTGCTAAAGGCTATTGTCAACAAGAAGGAATAGATTTTGATGAAATATTTGCTCCTGTTGCAAGACTTGAAGCCATCAGAATCTTCTTAGCCTATGCAGCCCATGCCAATTTCAAGGTCTATCAAATGGATGTCAAAAGTGCCTTTCTGAATGGAGATTTGGAAGAGGAAGTATATGTCAGTCAACCTCCTGGTTTTGAAGATCCAAATTTTCCAGAACATGTCTATTATCTTTTGAAAGCACTTTATGGACTAAAGCAAGCACCTAGAGCCTGGTATGACACATTATCAAAGTTCCTTTTGGAAAATCACTTCACAAGAGGTACTGTAGATAAAACTTTATTCTTTAGAAATGTTAATGGCTATAGCATACTTGTTCAAATTTATGTAGATGATATTATTTTTGGCTCTACAGATGAAATACTTTGCAAAAAGTTTGCCAAACTGATGCAGAGTAAGTATGAAATGAGTATGATGGGAGAACTAACTTACTTTCTTGGTTTGCAAGTTAAGCAAATTAGTGATGGAATATTCATTGTCAAACTAAATACATTTTTGATCTTTTAAAGAAGTTTGATCTAATGGATTGCACGTCTGCAAAAACTCCCATGGCTACTGCAACTAAGCTTGAATTAAACACTACTAAAAAGTCTGTGGATATTTCAAGTTATAGGGGCATGGTTGGCTCACTTCTGTACTTAACAGCAAATAGGCCAGATATAATGTTTGCTACATGTTTGTGTGCTAGATTTCAGTCTGACCCTAGAGAATCTCACTTAGTATCTATTAAGAGAATTTTCAGATATCTCAAAGGAACACCAAAACTTGGCATTTGGTACCCTAGAGACTCTGGTTTTGATCTAACTGGTTACTCAGATGCAGACTATGCAGATTGTAGAATTGATAGAAAAAGTACAACAGGAACCTGTCAATTCTTAGGAAACAAGCTTGTGTCCTGGTTCAGTAAAAAGCAAAATTTAGTTTCTACTTCTACAGCTGAAGCTGAATATATTGCTGCTGGCAGTTGCTCTGCACAGATTCTGTGGATGAAAAATCAATTGCTAGACTATGGCTTGCAAGTTGAAAGGATTCCTATTTTCTGTGATAACACAAGTGCAATTGCCATCACTGAAAATCCTGTACAACATTCAAGGACAAAGCACATAGACATCAAATACCACTTCATAAGGGAACATGTAATGAATGGTACTGTGAAACTACATTTTGTTCCAAGCGAGAAGCAGCTTGCAGATATTTTTACCAAGCCACTAGATGAATCCACCTTTTCAAGGTTGGTAAGTGAGTTAGGTATGCTCAATTATTCTTAAATCTTTATGAGATAATTTGCAAGTTATAATGAAGCCAGAAATTTAATTAATTTCTCAGTCTTGGATGAAATTTTGGCTAAGTCAAAATTTACATCTCGACGGATGATCGTTATCCATCGAGTTTGATCATCCGTCGGAATACTATTTGCTAATAAAAATCAATTATTTTTCTGGAATATTTTATAACTCGACGGATAACAGTTTATCCTCATCCGTCGAATTATTTTAATCTTAGCCGTTGATTTCCTGAACATTATCCATCGAGTATACTTACAGTTTGTAAGCATAACACGACGGATAATAGGTGGAATTTTTACAGTTTATTTTTAAACGGCTATTTTGGGCAATTTTTATTGGTTACTTTATTTTACTTTATTATTTTTTACAGTTATTTTTGAGATAGTATAAAAGGTAAATTCATTTCCGTTACTTTTCTTTTATCATTCTCAAATCATCTGCTTCAATTTCTTTCTCTTTCAAAGCACTTACTCTCTCTACAAGCTCTTATTCTCTAACAATGGCGCCTGTTTTCAAGATTATGTCTCAAACTGGGTTCATTTATGAGAAGAACAACTTCATGGCCTTAGTAAACAAGGGGATTCAGCAATCTGGTGACTACCACAAAATGATGAATTTTGTGAAGAACTGCAAGCTTAGCTATGCCATGCTGGAATCACCCACCATCTTTTATGAAGTTGTTGAAGAAATGTGGACCACGGCAACACACAACTCAACAGATAAGACCATCACACTCACCATTAAAGGTAAGGAATTCTGTATTAATAGTGATGTTAGTAAAGCATGTTTCAAAATTCCTGACAATAATGTGACCTCACCACACACAGACACTGATATAGTTAATATGCTTAATTACATTAACTATGCTCTTTCTACTTTAAGTTGAGTGACATTAGGAGATTGGGTCTTAGGAAGGAATGGAGTTTCATGTGTGATATAGTGACCAAGGTCTTTTCTGGGAAAATCAGTAATTTTGATTCAGTTAATATTTCCATGCTTAAAATGCTCTACATGCTAGTTACAGATAAGTACTTTAATTTTGGTGGCCTTATTTTGTTTGAGTTGGGATTTAAATTAGGAGAGCTAAATAAGAGAGGAAAAAATGTTTACTATGCTAGATTCTTTATGATGTTAGATAACCATCTCTCTGAGGGAATTGTGCTTGAGAACCCTAACAATGAATTAGATTGTTGGGTTCAAGAGAGAAGAATCATTGCAGATTTGAACAGGGCAAATCATCACAGAGAAGTGCCACTTTTCTATTTCCCTGTAATGGAAGCACCTCAGGTAAGTGAGGTAAGTTCATCTATCCCTACTACTATTCCAACCTCACTAGTTTCTTTGAGTTCTAGTGTAGTTATGGCAACTGTGTCAATGACCCAACAGTTGCCTACCCAAGCTACCAAACCAACAAAAATTTCAAAATCCAAATCAAAGAAAGCCCCCTCTGGTATCTTTCAAAAGATGCCAGTTGCAAAATCCACTAAAACCAAAGAGGGGAGTGTGAAGGTGGGCAAGGTAGGTGAGGGAAAGGGTGAACATAAAAGAAACCCTAAGGATAATGATGGAGAGTTGAGTGGTTCCCAGCCTAGCCACACTGCAGTTTCCCAACAAACTGCAGTGCTTAAAAAGGATAAAAGCTCACTTCTACTTGCATTGTAATATCCGGGAAAATTATGTGAATATTATATGTTAAATAAATAAATATTGTGTGTTTTATAAATTTAAAGTAATTGTTGCTATAATATGAGATGTTATAACTGTTATGTGTGTTTTTGTGCGGGCCAGAAATTTTTTTTCGATTGATTAAAAAAAATGTTTAAATTACAATTATAAGAACTTATTTGCAATCGGGACGTGTATTATTAGCATCTTTATTGAGTTACCTGTTTTATTTGATTTTATGTGCGTTTGAATGTATTTTACGTGTTTTCGGGATTTTCTGGTAATTTAGGGATCATTTTTGTTTTTCAAAAATCAACGGACCGGGACCCCACCGGGACGACAAACCCCACAAAATCGATGTTTTTATTTTTATAAAATTATTCGTACTTCAAATACCCTTTATTTTTATATTTTTGAATTATTCACAATTTTTGGGAATTTTGACATTAATTTTGTATTTTATCATTTTTAAAATTATTCCGCGTAATTATTATTTTGGGGCCCTAATTATTGTAATTAGGGGATAAAAACACCCTTACTTTATTTTGGGATATAATTTTTGTATAGATATAAATAGGCCATTATTTCTTTTAGTTTCTTTTAATTTCATTAAAACCAAAAATCAAGAATATAATTTTGGGGGTAAAATCTTGTCAAGAACACAAATTCAGTGATATTGGGAGTTCTAGGAATCCTCTGTTGATGCTCTTGTAACCAAAATAATCCTTATTAAGAGCCCGTTCTATTGATATCAAAATCACGAATTGAGGGTGATTATTCTGTAAAATCGATTTTTTTAGTTTTGTTCTTGAAATCGTTCTTGAGTTGTGTTGATTTTTGATTGATTCTGATGTTACAGATAGTTTTAGATGATGTTTTCCAGTCGTTTTGATTATAAATATGTGTTGTTTGATCCCCGAAGTGTTGAAGTCGAGTTCTAAGTTTTTGTGGATTTTTCAATTTGATTTTATGGATTATAATGATGTTCTTAGTTATACTTGATGATTGGATTAGTTTGTATGTGTTCTGGGCTTCATTTTGATACCGAGAACTCAAGTTTTGGCGTTGATTTGGTTATAATCGGGTTTTCCGATTTGGTTCGCCGGGAAATGTTTGAATTTGATCGGAGTTGTTATTTGGGTTGAAGTTGGAGGTTAATATGGTTGCAGTTGAGTTCCTGGGAAAGATTGGAATCGATTGGTATAAAAACCCATCGAGTTTGGCTATGATTCGAGGTTGTGGTGTGGTTTCTGGGCGGCGCCGGATTCCGGGAGGCTTCGCCGGATTCTGGAATCATTTCCAGTTTCCGTCGGGTGCTCTTGAATTTCCGGCCGTTTCCCCACCGCACAGGCCGCTGTTCGATCCATTGGAAGGGATGACCCAAATGCCAATTAACGTTTCTGATTTTCTTTTTACTTTTTAATAAAAATCATTTTTCCTATTTTCAAAAATCAATTTATTTAATTCTAAAAATCAGTTATTAATTATTTTAAATTCCTAAAATTATTTTCTTTAATTATTTTCAAAAATACAATTTGATTTAATTATTTATAATTTATTTTAGTTAATTATTTATGAATTTAATTAATTGATTAAAAATCAATTAATTTTATTTATAAATAGTTAAATAAATGTAAATTATTTATAATTAATTCAAATAATTTCTAAAAATTATTTTAAGGTTTTAAAAATTATATTTTGGTATTTAAAAATCAATTAATATTATTATTAATTGATTTAAATTTATTTATTCTTATTTTATTCATAATAATTAAACCGTTCGTCCGTTTAATACGAAACGAACGCGTATAGACTCAGAAAAATATTGCGCTTCCAATAAAAATACTTTTAAGTCCTAATCTCTTTTGTATTGCAATGTCATGTGAGATATATATCAGTTTGAGTCGGTATCTGATCGGTAAATATTATTATTGAACTAATTTTCATTCTGAACGCACTGAGACGTACCTTTTTAATGATCTGACTTATGTGTTACATGAAATATGTGAGTACGTGTTATATGAATATTATGATTACGTGTTACGTGATATACATGCTATCTGTTACAGTTTTAAAATGCCATGCTAGTTATAAACGATCGGGTAGATGTTAAGACGTATAGTTACGTCGATTGAGTTTGGTCTATCAATTAAGATAGTTCTTTTGTTTATAGAATCGAGTAGCAAGGAGTGCAGTCAAGTGTTAGACGGAGATAGTATCCAGCAGTTATAAGCAGAGTTATAGTAAGAAGTTATCGAGCATACCAGGCAAGTACCCTAACTTCACTTATCGTTCAAGTGATGTTCATTTCGAACTATATTATGCAAGTATTCTCCCCTATTCTAAATTCAGAATAGCTTATTGTTTTACATATTCAAATATAAGAACTGGTTATAAATACTTTGATAGCATATTGAATATCAATATTCCTATATTTATTGACATTCTCGTATTCTAGCAATCATTCTGCTAGAACCAACCTTTTGATTCGATAGATAGTGAATAACTATACTATCCAGATATACTCTATACAGTGAGACTTTGAATTGAGATTAGCGAATAACTAATTGTTCTAGTTATTTCGCCATCAGTTGTTGAGATAACTCCGGACCATGTGACATGGGGAGTTGAATAGATAAGGATGTCATTGATCCGACTCCTTTAATCAAAATTGTTTTGTGAATTGATTCTTGGTTAGCACAAGAGACCGAGGCACCGGTCCAGCGTGAGTTATTATACGAAAGTGTAATATCTTGCTAGGCAAATATATGCCTTCTTCATGGATATCCAATAGGTACGGTATGGCTGCGGGATATCGATACCTATATTTACGGTATGGTTGCGGGATACCGGTGTTGTTTCATGACTGATCATCAGGAACAACATAGTGCATAATTGTGTTTTATTAAACTGTCGCTTAAACTTTAAAGTTTATATCAGCTTCTGATTTACTTAGATATTGTTATTGTTATTCGTTTACAAACTTTATACTGCTTGCTGAGCATTTCTTTCGCTCATACTTGTTTATTATTCTAATATTTCAGCTAAGCCAGAGCAGGCTTGAGTCCCAAGTTTGACCAGAAGTCGAGTGCTTGTAAATAGTTTGGTGTGTTTTCCAGGTAGACAGTTTGGGACGCTTGAATAGTATAAAGGTTTGTAATAAAATTTGAATAAGTTGTAAAACTAATTAGACTCATGGTTTGTAATAATAGTTGGTTTGTATTAGTGCCTGTTCCATACTATAACCTGTGATCGATCCAGTTGCATGCAAGGGGTCATATTTATTATATTATTCCGCTGTGATTATTTTATTATAGTTTATTGGCTAGTGACCCCCAAATCTAGACCCCGAGTTTGGAGGGCGTCACAGGTTGGTATCAGAGCTACAGGTTATGATCACTGAAACAGGCTTAGGATTGTCATAGATGAGTCATAGGAAGATCACATAAGATAGGCGCGTGTAGTCTAACTTTTATAGGATTAAATTTAGGTTATTGGGTTAGGATATAGTTAAATTATTTAAGTTCCCTGTTTTGCGTTTAGCTTTAGGCCTTGTGTCATTGCCCTGCTATTTTGTTGGTTTAGTTAAGATGAAAGCAAGGATTTAAAAGGGTTGGATAATTCGGAGTAAATTTTCTTTGTGTTATTATTCTTGAGATAATAAGCAGGATTATGTGATAATCATGTCGCTTGTGTTAATATGGTAGCAAGTTTATGATATTTTGAGAAGAGATAATGTTTAAGAATTTTGATATGATAAGGAATTGCTATATATTTGACACAATGCTTGACAGATTATTATATATGTTGCTTGTTTCTTACCAGAATAATGGCACCGAAGAGAAGGAATAATTCAGGAGAGGATAGTACCGAGAGCCGTACAGATCCAGCGATTGTCCAGATGTTGGGACTGATGCAGCAACAGATGTTACATCTTACGCAGCAGCAACAGCAAGCAGCAGCACCACCTGCAGTGACTTTTAAGCAGTTTCAAGCAGTGAAGCCACCTGAGTTCAAAGGAAGTGCTGATCCTGTGGAAGCTAACGCATGGCTCAAGGAGATGGAAAAGGCTTTTGAATTAGTCGGAGCAGGAACTGAGCAGAAGACCAAGTTTGCAAGCTACTTTCTGAAGGGCGAGGCGAACTATTGGTGGGAATCCATGCGAGCATTGGAAGGAGGTGAGTTTATAACTTGGGAGAGATTCACAGAGTTGTTCCTGGAGAAGTATTTCCCGAGGTATATGAAGAATCAAATGGAGATTAAGTTCTTGAATCTGACCCAGGGTGATCTTACTGTGGCTGAGTACGAGGCTTAGTTTACTGAGTTAGCAAGGTTCGTGTCAGACCAGGTTGATACGGATGAAAAGAAAGCCAGAAGGTTTGAGCAGGGATTGAAGTTTTGGATTCAGAACAGAGTGGCCATGTTTGAGTTGACTTCATATGTGGCAGTGGTTCAGAAGGCAATGGTGATTGAGAGTAGGAGTGATATGTTTCAGAAAGGAAGGATGGGAAGAAAAGGAAAATGGAAACCTCAGAGGGAGGTCAGCAGTCAAGTAATTTTCAAGGCCATTTCAACAAAAGGCCAGGATTTCAGGGTAATAGGAATGTGGGATTCAAGAGACCACAATCAGGAAATGGAGGACCAGTCAACCGTTTTCAGAATTCAAATCAGCAGAGGTCCAATCGTCCACCAATGCCAGATTGCAAGTTTTGTGGCAGGAAACATTCTGGGATTTGTAAAGCTAATTTTGTGTGCTACAAGTGCAATATGAAGGGACATCATGCACATGAGTGCCGCAATCAGATGCAAGAACTTACGTGTTTCCGATGTGGGAAGACAGGACATTATGCCAACAACTGCAAAGAGCAAGTACAAAATGTAAATGTTCCAAGGATTGCAGGACCATCATCTCAAGGTGTACCAAGGATTGAAGGACAACCAGCAAAGGACCAGCCAAAGGCTAGGACATTCAATATGACTATGAAGGATGCTGTTCAGAGTTCTGACGTGGTTGCAGGTACGCTTCCAGTCAACTCCGTAGATGCTAAAGTTTTATTTAATTCTGGAGCTACAAGATCATTTATTTCTCAAGATTTTGTCGATAAACTGCATTGTGAAGTTAAGTTGTTAGAACAAGCATTAATTATAGAATTAGCTAATAAGGATCAAGTTTCCGTCAACCGAGTGTGCCCGAAGTGTAATATTGAGGTAGGAGGACATCATTTATATGCCAACTTAATACCTTTTAAGTTGGGAGAATTTGATGTTATTTTAGGAATGGATTGGTTGTCAGCAAATAATGCTCATATTGATTGTAAGAATAGGAAAGTAAGACTTCAAACTTTGGATAGAAAGAAGAAAGTGATATTTCGGGGAAATAAACAAGAGAAGAAGTTCTTAACGATCGCTCAAGTGAAGAAGTTATTGCGTCAGAATTGTGAGGCGTATTTGGCTCATGTGGTAGACACCAGCAAAGCAGTTCCAGCATTAGAAGCAATTCCAGTTGTCAAGAAGTTTTCAGATGTCTTTCCAGACGATCTACCAGGATTACCTCCCGATAGAGAAATTGAGTTTGCAATTGATCTAGCACCCGGAACAGAACCAGTTTCTAAAGCTCCGTACCGGATGGCACCAGTGGAAATGAAAGAATTGGCAACTCAGCTTCAAGATCTTCTAGAGAAAGGAGTTATAAGACCCAGTATATCCCCATGGGGCGCACCAGTACTATTTGTCAAGAAAAAGGACGAAAGTATGCGGTTGTGTATCGACTATCGAGAACTGAATAAGCTAACCATTAAGAACAAGTACCCGTTACCAAGGATCGATGATTTGTTTGACCAATTGCGAGGCGCTGTATGGTTCTCTAAAATTGATTTAAGATCCGGATATCATCAACTGAAGATCAAGCCTGAAGACATTCTGAAGACCGCATTCAGAACCAGATATGGGCATTATGAGTTTTTAGTGATGGCATTTGGATTAACCAACGCACCAGCAGCTTTCATGGATCTAATGAATCGAGTATTCAAGAAGTAATTGGATAAATTCGTGATCGTGTTTAAAGACGACATCTTGATCTATTCCAAAACAGAAGAAGAGCACGCAGAGCATTTGAGGATAGTTCTGGAGATACTACGACAAGAAAAGTTATACGCAAAGTTTTCCAAGTGTGAATTTTGGTTAAAAGAAGTACGATTTCTTGGGCACGTGATTAGCAATAAAGGAGTGGAAGTAGATACAACAAAGATTGAAGCCATAATCAACTGGGAGAGGCCAAAAACACCAACAGAAGTGCGAAGTTTCATGGGACTGGCAGGTTACTATAGGAGATTTGTGCAAGATTTTTCAAAGGTAGCTACGCCATTGACAAAGCTCACCAGGAAGAACCAGAAATTTGAATGCGATAAGAAGTGTGAGGAGAGTTTTCAAGAATTAAAGAATAGATTAGTATCTTCTCCAGTGCTAGTCTTGCCAGATGATCAAGGAAATTTTGTAATTTATAGTGACGCATCGTACAAAGGACTGGGATGTGTTTTGATGCAGCATGACAAGGTGATAGCCTACGCTTCAAGACAGTTGAAACCACATGAAGAAAAGTATCCAACGCATGATCTAGAATTGGCAGCTATAGTATTTGCATTGAAGATTTGGAGGCATTATCTTTATGGGGAAAAGTGCGAGATCTACACGGACCACAAGAGTTTAAAGTATATCTTCACCCAGAAGGAATTGAACATGAGGCAGAGAAGATGGCTAGAATTGATCAAGGACTACGACTGTATTATCAACTATCATCCAGGCAAAGCAAATGTGGTGGCCGACGCTCTGAGCAGAAAAGAAAGGTTAAACATGATAACTTCATCTGAGGAATTAATCAGGGAATTTGAGAAGCTGGAAATAGAGGTTAATATTCCAAGTATATCTACAGAGGTATTGTGTGCAATGTCTTTTCAACCAGAATTATTAGAGAAAATAAGAAGATGTCAGGAAGAAGTAATGAGCCATGAATGAGACAGTTTGACAGGAGAAGAAATAGGGAGTCAAAAGGATGATAAAGGGATATTAAGATTTTCTTCCAGAATATGGATACCCAACATAGCCGAGCTGAAAGATGAAATTCTTCGAGACGCTCACAACTCCAGATACTCAATTCATCCCGGAAGTACGAAGATGTATAGAGATTTAAGAGAAACCTTTTGGTGGCCAAGCATGAAGAAAGAAATTGTAGAATGGGTAAGTAAGTGTTACACTTGCCAACGAGTCAAAGTGGAACATCAAAGGCCCAGTGGACTGATACAACCATTGGACATTCCAGAATGGAAATGGGAGCATATCGCGATGGATTTCGTAGTTGGATTACCGAGGACCAGGGCGAATCATGATGCTATTTGGGTTATTATCGATAGATTGACGAAGTCGGCACATTTTCTTCCTATCAATGAAAGATTCTCAATGGATAAATTGGTTCGGTTATATCTTAAGGAAATTGTGACCCGACACGGAGTTCCAGTATCCATAGTTTCAGACAGAGATCCTCGATTTAACTCAAAATTTTGGAGAAGTTTTCAAGATTGTCTCGGAACGAAGCTGAACATGAGTACCGCGTATCATCCGCAGACGGACGGTCAAAGTGAAAGGACGATTCAGACTATTGAAGATATGCTGAGGGTATGTGCACTAGATTTTGAAGGGAGTTGGGATGAGCATTTGCCATTAGTTGAATTCTCCTACAACAACAGCTATCATGCCAGCATTAGGATGCCGCCTTACGAAGCCTTATACGGGAGAAGATGTAGATCTCCAATATGTTGGGAAGAAGTTGGTGAGAGAAAGATTTTGGGTCCAGAATTGATCCAGCGGACAAAGGAAAAAATAGAACTCATTCGGAAAAGATTAACAGCAGCTCAAGATCGTCAACGTAAATATGCTGATCCTGTCAGAAAGGATATGGAATTTGAAGTTGGTGAAGCAGTGCTATTAAAAGTTTCTCCTTGGAAAGGTCTATCAAGATTTGGGAAGAAAGGAAAGCTGAGTCCGCGTTATGTTGGTCCTTTTGAGATTTTGAAGCGTGTGGGAAAGGTTGCTTATGAATTAGCGTTACTCCCTCACATGCAGCATATTCACAACGTGTTCCACGTGTCAATGTTGAAGCGTTATTTGCCTGATTCGAACCATGTGATAGAATACGAGCCAATCGAGATTCAGCAAGATTTGTCTTTTGTAGAGCAACCAGTGCAGATTTTAGATAAAAAGGAAAGAGTACTTAGGAATAAGTCTGTATCTTTAGTACGAGTCTTGTGGAGGAATCCCAAGGTTGAAGAGTCGACTTGGGAGTTGGAAAGCGAAATGCAATCCGAGTATCCTCATTTGTTTTCCTAGGCTGATTCTGAGGACAGAATCCTGTTAAGGGGGGAAGGATGTAATATCCGGGAAAATTATGTGAATATTATATGTTAAATAAATAAATATTGTGTGTTTTATAAATTTAAAGTAATTGTTGCTATAATATGAGATGTTATAACTGTTATGTGTGTTTTTGTGCGGGCCAGAAATTTTTTTTCGACTGATTAAAAAAAATGTTTAAATTACAATTATAAGAACTTATTTGCAATCGGGACGTGTATTATTAGCATCTTTATTGAGTTACCTGTTTTATTTGATTTTATGTGCGTTTGAATGTATTTTACGTGTTTTCGGGATTTTCTTGTAATTTAGGGATCATTTTTGTTTTTCAAAAATCAACGGACCGGGACCCCACCGGGACGACAAACCCCACAAAATCGATGTTTTTATTTTTATAAAATTATTCGTACTTCAAATACCCTTTATTTTTATATTTTTGAATTATTCACAATTTTTGGGAATTTTGACATTAATTTTGTATTTTATCATTTTTAAAATTATTCCCCGTAATTATTATTTTGGGGCCCTAATTATTGTAATTAGGGGATAAAAACACCCTTACTTTATTTTGGGATATAATTTTTGTATAGATATAAATAGGCCATTATTTCTTTTAGTTTCTTTTAATTTCATTAAAACCAAAAATCAAGAATATAATTTTGGGGGTAAAATCTTGTCAAGAACACAAATTCAGTGATATTGGGAGTTCTAGGAATCCTCTGTTGATGCTCTTGTAACCAAAATAATCCTTATTAAGAGCCCGTTCTATTGATATCAAAATCACGAATTGAGGGTGAGTATTCTGTAAAATCGATTTTTTTAGTTTTGTTCTTGAAATCGTTCTTGAGTTGTGTTGATTTTTGATTGATTCTGATGTTACAGATAGTTTTAGATGATGTTTTCCAGTCGTTTTGATTATAAATATGTGTTGTTTGATCCCCGAAGTGTTGAAGTCGAGTTCTATGTTTTTGTGGATTTTTCAATTTGATTTTATGGATTATAATGATGTTCTTAGTTATACTTGATGATTGGATTAGTTTGTATGTGTTCTGGGCTTCATTTTGATACCGAGAACTCAAGTTTTGGCGTTGATTTGGTTATAATCGGGTTTTCCGATTTGGTTCACCGGGAAATGTTTGAATTTGATCGGAGTTGTTGTTTGGGTTGAAGTTGGAGGTTAATATGGTTGCAGTTGAGTTCCTGGGAAAGATTGGAATCGATTGGTATAAAAACCCATCGAGTTTGGCTATGATTCGAGGTTGTGGTGTGGTTTCTGGGCGGCGCCGGATTCCGGGAGGCTTCGCCGGATTCTGGAATCATTTCCAGTTTCCGTCGGGTGCTCTTGAATTTCCGGCCGTTTCCCCACCGCACAGGCCGCTGTTCGATCCATTGGAAGGGATGACCCAAATGCCAATTAACGTTTCTGATTTTCTTTTTACTTTTTAATAAAAATCATTTTTCCTATTTTCAAAAATCAATTTATTTAATTCTAAAAATCAGTTATTAATTATTTTAAATTCCTAAAATTATTTTCTTTAATTATTTTCAAAAATACAATTTGATTTAATTATTTATAATTTATTTTAGTTAATTATTTATGAATTTAATTAATTGATTAAAAATCAATTAATTTTATTTATTAATAGTTAAATAAATGTAAATTATTTATAATTAATTCAAATAATTTCTAAAAATTATTTTAAGGTTTTAAAAATTATATTTTGGTATTTAAAAATCAATTAATATTATTATTAATTGATTTAAATTTATTTATTCTTATTTTATTCATAATAATTAAACCGTTCGTCCGTTTAATACGAAACGAACGCGTATAGACTCAGAAAAATATTGCGCTTCCAATAAAAATACTTTTAAGTCCTAATCTCTTTTGTATTGCAATGTCATGTGAGATATATATCAGTTTGAGTCGGTATCTGATCGGTAAATATTATTATTGAACTAATTTTCATTCTGAACGCACTGAGACGTACCTTTTTAATGATCTGACTTATGTGTTACATGAAATATATGAGTATGTGTTATACGAATACCATGATTACGTGTTACATGATATACATGCTATCTGTTACAGTTTTAAAATGCCATGCTAGTTATAAACGATCGGGTAGATGTTAAGACGTATAGTTACGTCGATTGAGTTTGGTCTATCAATTAAGATAGTTCTTTTGTTTATAGAATCGAGTAGCAAGGAGTGCAGTCAAGTGTTAGACGGAGATAGTAGCCAGCAGTTATAAGCAGAGTTATAGTAAGAAGTTGTCGAGCATACCAGGCAAGTACCCTAACTTCACTTATCGTTCAAGTGATGTTCATTTCGAACTATATTATGCAAGTATTCTCCCCTATTCTAAATTCAGAATAGCTTATTGTTTTACATATTCAAATATAAGAACTGGTTATAAATACTTTGATAGCATATTGAATATCAATATTCCTATATTTATTGACATTCTCGTATTCTAGCAATCATTCTGCTAGAACCAACCTTTTGATTCGATAGATAGTGAATAACTATACTATCCAGATATACTCTATACAGTGAGACTTTGAATTGAGATTAGCGAATAACTAATTGTTCTAGTTATTTCGCCATCAGTTGTTGAGATAACTCCGGACCATGTGACATGGGGAGTTGAATAGATAAGGATGTCATTGATCCGACTCCTTTAATCAAAATTGTTTTGTGAATTGATTCTTGGTTAGCACAAGAGACCGAGGCACCGGTCCAGCATGAGTTATTATACGAAAGTGTAATATCTTGCTAGGCGAATATATGCCTTCTTCATGGATATCCAATAGGTACGGTATGGCTGCGGGATATCGATACCTATATTTACGGTATGGCTATGGGATACCGGTGTTGTTTCATGACTGATCATCAGGAACAACATAGTGCATAATTGTGTTTTATTAAACTGTCGCTTAAACTTTAAAGTTTATATCAGCTTCTGATTTTACTCAGATATTGTTATTGTTGTTCATTTATAAACTTTATACTGCTTGCTGAGCATTTCTTTCGCTCATACTTGTTTATTATTCTAATATTTCAGCTAAGCCAGAGCAGGCTTGAGTCCCAAGTTTGACCAGAAGTCGAGTGCTTGTAAATAGTTTGGTGTGTTTTCCAGGTAGACAGTTTGGGACGCTTGAATAGTATAAAGGTTTATAATAAAATTTGAATAAGTTGTAAAACTAATTAGACTCATGGTTTGTAATAACAGTTGGTTTGTATTAGTGCCTGTTCCATACTATAACCTGTGATCGATCCAGTTGCATGCAAGGGGTCATATTTATTATATTATTCCGCTGTGATTATTTTATTATAGTTTATTGGCTAGTGACCCCCAAATCTAGACCCCGGGTTTGGAGGGCGTCACATGCATCCTCCCAAAAGGATGTAACTATTGAACAAAGCTCTCAACCAAGAGCACAGGCCAAGAGGGTAAGGGACACAAGCTCACCCCAAACTTATGCCAGAAAGAAGAAATCCAAAACCCTTGGCGATGCACAGGGTACACACAATATGCAAACTGGTGCTAAAGACACAGTCACTGCACCTTCTCAAATTCAGCTTGATGTGGCTCCAATAAATGTGGAGTCACAGCCAAAATCTCTAGTAATAGAAGCACCTCACACACCAAATTCTCCCACAAACTCTCTGGATGTAGATATGATCAACACATCAATTCCTGATTCCCCTCCTTTAACTTTGTTGGGGAAGCCAAAATCTAATGCAAGTGAGCATCATCTTTTAGATGATTTGTTGGCTCACTTGCCAATTCTTTCAAGAACTGTTGAATCATCTGTGCCCAAAATATCATCAATCAACACAGAGTCCATAACAGTTTCTATTCCAAGTTCATTCATTTCTACTCTCTCGATGGATATTGCTCATCTGTCGAGTAGTGATTGTATCCTGACGGATAAGCTTAACAGCAGTTATCCGTCGGATAGCAAAACCACTAACCCGATGGATATTACTCATCCGTCGAGTGTCTCTGCACAGCTTCAAACTTCATTTATTTCTAATGCAGAAGAATTAGTGGTTGTACAGTCACTCTTAGGATTGAGGGCAGAGAGTGCTATGAGTGAGAGTCTGGGTTGCTCCCAGGAAAAAGGAGAGCAAAAAGGTGAAAATATGCAATTCATTTCTTCAGGATTGGTAAAAAAAAGTGAGAGGAGTCCCACCTTAGATGGTGAAGGTGAGGGTGTGAGGGTGGGGAGCCAGGGTGAGACCCTGATGCAATAAAAGAGAGAACACGAGAGAAATGCAGGTACAGGAGTTATAAGGATGGAAGTCATTGCTAGTGAGTTAATGAATGTCCAGGATGCAGACAGGGAGGGACTATCTCAGCAACCTCAAGCTGTTATAGATTCCACCTCCCTTGATGCTGAGGCATTTACTCACCCTGTTCCAGCTTATCAACTTCTAGCTGAACAGGGCAATGACAATGCAGAAAGGATGCTCAATCTAGTGCATACCACGCAGTCAATGCTAAGAGCTAAGGATGCCATCACAGCTTTGACTTCTACAGCTGGTGATGTGGATTATGAGACTGGTGGTTCAGCAAATTTCTTTGGTGATGAAGGTGGAGATAGTGAAGAAGAGGCATTGGATATAGGGGGAGAAGTAGGTTCAAGTTCAAGATGAGGAATGCCATCAAGGGCTTTTTCAAAGCACTGTGATGAGCACTACTTCAAGACAACCCTGATTCAACTAATCAATCAGAAAAATAATGCTCTTCAAACCACTACAAATGCCAACACCAAGAAGCTCTTTCAAGCACATCTTGCTTCTCTGCAACTACAACAGATTCAAGGCTTCCAACATGCTAGAGATGTTAACACCATCAAGGGTGATATTGATGAGATGAAGAAGGCCATTTCAGAAAAAATAGATTTTAAGCTTCCAGAAGCTACAATGCTTGACATCAAGAGGCAACTAAGGAAAATTCTAATCTTGCAACAAAGATAGATGCTTTGGATACAAGAATATCAGCTATGGAAGCATCTCTAACAGCCATTCATCTTCATCAAGCCCAATAGACAGATTTACTTCAGAAACTGGTGGCTGCTCAAACCTCCTCCTCTACTCAACTTGATAATAATAAAAAGGGGGAGAAAGGACCAAGTGAGGGGGAGAAGCTTCAAATTCAAATCAGTAAAGTAATTATGTCCACAATTACTTTCCCCAAGCCACCCGTAACAAATAGTATAGATCTGATCAATGCATCAGCAGCCAATATAAGAGCAGCTGAAAAGGAGCAGTTGAAGCCAATCAACTGGGAGAAAATTGATGAGGACATACAAAGGAAGTTTGGGCTAGTAAAGGAGCCAGTAAAGTCAGCCATTCATCACTCTGAAGTCAAACAGATCTCTGTGAATGAAATGAGCATGAACTATATCTGGAAAGAGGACAACCATCCTGCATCAAATCTCCAAAGGCTGAAATTATTCTGAAGCCAAGGGTGAACTATCCAAAATCATCATTAAAGAACCCTTTGGATACAGTGTATGAGACACATAAGCCTGATGAGAAGAAGCTTCTGTCAAGGTCAATTGCCTTCTACAAGGATCCAGCTGATTCAGCTTTAGAAAGAAGAATTGCTAAAGTTTTCAGGAATGGGAAAGAAATTTGTGTGGTGGCTAGACATCCTCAATTTGCTCAAGCAAAGAGAGAAGAAAAAGCAAGATTGAATCAGGAAAAGAAGCAAGTTATTCTAGATTCCAAAAAGGCTAAGTAAAAGAAAGAGCAAGCTGCTATCTTGGCCAAGCTACAAGCTGTGAAACCAACACAACAGATTCCTTCTCAGCCATCTGGAATCACTGAATCTCAAGATCCACAGAATCAAGTTCAATCAGAACAGAAGAAATCTCCAAGATACAAGGAATTGGCCAAAAGAACCAAAAGGAAACTGGATTTTGTTGATAAGGAATTGAAGGATCGGTTTTCTAAGGAATCCACTTCAATTACAACTCAAGCATTAAAACCCACTGTGGTATTTGAAGACATCAAGGTGGTGGATCCTTACAGGAACATTCATGATGAACCTATTGTGCCTAAGGATGAACCAATAGACTGGGAGAGTCTACCAATTCCTGACTTCAATTTGCCAATCCTTAGCAAGCCAAAGCGAACAAAGTCAAGAGCAGTCAAGAAAGTGAAGCTGTCACCTGTCAAATCCAAATCTCTAGTCAAAGCTCAATCTAAAGTCAATAAGGGAGATTACATGTACTTGTGTGATATCAAGGAATTCTCTGATCTAAATCTCTATCTAAATGAACTAGAAGAAGTGAAAGGGATTGATGCATACAGAAACCTACCTAAAAGGCTAGTTTTCAAGTACAATGGAGGAAAGGAGATTTAATGGCCACTTCACAGGATCCTTCAAGAAAGCCAAGCTGTACTGATCAAGGTTTATTCATCTTTCAAGAAGAACTTTGGGTTCAATGTAACTGAAAGAAGATTGGTTCTAAAGAAGATTGAAGAACTGAGGAGTTTTAGAGCTAAATATGCACTCTCAAAGACTCTAATTATCCCTTACACAGGGAGAAGAGTGCATCTAAGGCCCTATTGGCTGATGGAGTTCATGGATGACAAAGGAGTGAGAAGATTTTCCAGATTAGAAGACCAATTGAGCATCTCTAGCAATGAGACTCTCTTGGAGATGCAAGAAAAGCTAAATCTCTCAGAATCTGATGAACTGGAATTCCACAGACAACTCCAAAATCAGATAGAAGAAAACAACATAAAGCTTGGAAAGAGATCCAGACCTTCAAGGAACTAGATAAATCTGCTCAGGCTAGAGGAGCACCTTGAAAATGACTGTGAGCTAAACTTTGTACATTTTGTTAATTGAAGCACTTTACAGTTTTATCAATCTACTTTCAAAGTTGTATTTTTAGGGTGTTTTGTTATCATCAAGTTTCTCTTAATTTATGGCTACAATTCCAGTAGACATAAATTGGGGGAGATTGTTGTGTATATGTTGTGAACTTGATGATTTCTTTAGCAAAACACCTTGGTAGATTTTATTTATTGAAAAATGTAGCACTCGACGGATAAGGATTATAGTCCCGACGGATGACTCAATATAGTCCCGACGGATGATAATTTATTATCCATTGAGTGAGTAGCTTATGTAACAATAAGTCTATAGCACATTTCTGCATACACCTTTGTATAGATTTTGTAGTAGCATATAAGTCATGATTGACTTTAACTACATATGCAGAATAGGTTTATTAATTATACATAGATGATGTCTTGTAATTCGGCATAATGAAATGAAGTCAAGTGTCAGATAGCTACCAACGGATGATTAACAAAGCTATCGACGGATGATGATCAATATTACTTTCGACGGATGATCAACAAAGCTGTTGACGGATGATCAACAAAGCCATCGACGGATGATCATGTAATCAATGGATAATCAATTCAAACATCCGTTGACAGTGACAACACAGTCACATGCGTCGAGTGTATGCAAATGGAATGTGGTAGCCTATTCAACTGGGTTTTCGAGAACAAAGAAGCATTGCCATTTCCATACTATTATGAAGATATTCAAAGATGCTGGAATAGAGTAATGAAGTAGCATAGTATTAGACTTGATAGTTTTTATTTTATTATCTTGTCTTATTACTTTGTAATCTTGGTGATATATAAACCAAGAAGCAGCAAATAGAATAACTAACTGAGATAAAAAGGAGAGAAATATTTGTAAGCTGTATTCTTAGCATTTCTCTGCATTCTTAGTTGTTCAATATTTGTAAGCAGCTCTGAGCTTTTTGCTACACAGAGTTCTCTCGATATATAGTATATATCTCTGGTAGATACATTCAAATCCACCAGAAAGTTTTTAAAGACTCGTGTTTTTAATTAATTGTGTTTTGATTCATTTGAAGTTATTATTCCGTACTCTGCAAATCAATTCACACTGATATATATATTTAAGTTAGAACGGTTTTATTTAAGAAAAAGTTTCAAGAATTCCTTTCAACCCCCCTTCTGTAATTCTTGTTGAATTGTTAAGGGACTAACATGTTTTGAAGTTCTTTCTCTTTAGATCGGTCTCCTATGTTATTATTAATCTTATATTTCCCCTTACATAGTTTTTGGGTACTGTGAAGTATCTGCAATGTTTAGTTTGTGGAAAGATGTAGGCCACTCCTTGCTTCGATGTAGATAGGCTTCAGGAAAAGCAGCTATCTGAGCTTTCTTGAGTTCTTTGAGCAATTAGGTGTCCTCTGGAATTACTGGATTAACTCTATCTATCATAACATCCAGCTCAGATGCTCTCATACCTTGAAGATTTGAGAGAGAGACCTGCAGACATATGTCCAAGCCACAGTCATTGACATTGGCTACTATCCTCTTCTCCAAAAAGTTGTCAACCTTTACTATTACCACTCTTAAGAAATTGATGTTGTGGGTCAAAGCTCTCTTGTATATGATGTAGTTGTTGGCTAGAGAGACTCTTATAACTTCCAGTAGCTCATTGAACTCCTTATCTTGACAGGGTCCTACTGTAGCTTTCTGGAGTCTGTCTTTACTAACATCTTGAGATAGCTTTAATTGCATAGAACTTTGACCAAAGTGAGTAGTAGATTTTCTAGCCTCTTTAGATTGAGTAGATGTACCAGCTTCCTTATACTGTTGAATCCTAGCTTCTATCTTCCCCTTAGTCTTGTTGGCAGGCAGGAGTAGTGGATTTGGAATTTCTGGCCTCACAGCTTCAGGAAGAGCAGGTAAAGGAACATTCAAGTCACCCATGATAGCTCCCAAATAAATTGAATTCTACATTTGAAGATGTTTATGGGAGTCTATTAGGGTCCTGATGTCAGCCTGTTGACTTTGTACCAGAGCTGTGAGTTTAGAGACTTGAGCTGTTAAGGAATCATTTGATGACTGTAGAGTGGAGTTGAGTTTGAAGAGCTTGGATCTGCAAGTTTTTTGATGTTGACATTTGTTTTTGAGATCCTGAAGGGACAGAAGTACTAATTATAGCTTGAACTGATTCCTTGATGTCTTCCATCAAAAGAGCAGATGGTTCATATCTAGCTTGATGGAGTTGATCCAGTTTGACCCTTGTGTCATTGTTACTGGTGATATGATTCTGGACAACTTTATGTAGAGCCTTAAAGTACTATTTGAGATTCTTGATGCTTTGCTCCATGCTAGTCATGTCAAACCTTTCCATTTGATCAGTAAATCTTTGGAATTTATTTTTGATCTCTACTTGTGTTGGCACAAGGTCATCAAGCTTGTCTTTCACCAACCTTCTTATCTTGTCTTGATGGTTGTCCAGAGTCTGTTGGAGTGCTTTACTCATGAGATGAAAAGCTTTTAGTTGAGCTTTGTAGACTTCTGTCACAATATCATAGACTTCATGTGGACTGGGTGCTTTGGCATTGCTTCCCAATATTGTGATATATTCTTCTCTAAATCTTGCAAAGACCTCATCCATGCTCAAGCTAAATTCCGTGTCTAACCAAGCATCCACATTGCAATCCTGCTCAACTTCATTCACAATCTTTTGTTGCTGCTCTTCAACATCTATTTTATAAGACAACAAAATTGCTTGATAGTCCTGATTGAACATGTCTGTTGTAAGAAGCTGTTGTGTGATGTTGGCAAGTCCAGACAGTTGATCTACTAGAAGATCATTCATGGTGATTGGTTGAGCCTGAGCATCATGTAGCCACTGGGAGATTAAGTGTGAGGGTTATTGAGAAAGTTTTGATGTAGAAGGTATGTCTATTTGAGTTGAGGTAGATGGTTGAGGTTGAGTAACATTACCTGTGACATATGCCAAAGTTTGACTCATAGTTGGAATTGTGGTTATGAAAGTATATTTTTCACCAACAATGGGAACCTCCAATTGAATTGGAGGGGATTTGACAAGTTTAATGTCATGTACCATGGCCTCAAACCCTTTCTCTTCTTGCAAAGAGCTGTCACTTGAATGTGCTTGACTTGCCTCCCCTATAACAGGCTCATTGGCAATTGGACTCCTAGCTTAAATTATTAAGGCAATTTTAGTTAGGGTTTTTAGGGGAGTTGTCCCTACATGAGGAACCTCCAATTGAATTGGAGAGGGTTTAGATAGCCCCCCCACGAGTACTACCCTCTGTAATACCCCCAAATCCGGGGTCGGGGATCCGGGTTGTCACGAGTTTCATTTCCCTTAATAACACCCAATCTTAATAATTACTCAACTACTCTGTACTGTGACCCCACAATAAACACACACACCATACATTATAGTCTCAGAGATGAACATCCAAAAATAACCACAAGTCATTTTATTCCACAATTATCTGCCAATACACCTTAAAAGGTTTTCTGAATAAATTTACATTTCTTTGCCATTATTACAATTCATAATTATACATAAATCTGGTACATTAGAAGTTGAAAGCCTAGCCTATTGGTAGTTCCTACCTCAGCTACGGCGGCATCAATGTTTCTAGAAAACTGCGGAACGTCTCCTAATCGCTTGCGAATCGGGAGCTTGGTCCTGTTCATCCTTTCTATCTGTTGTTGTGTGATGAAAGAAGAAAGCAAGGGTGAGCAGCAAGCCCACCAAAATAATATGTATAATGATTAATAGTATATGAGCCTTCTTTTAGTACTCATGAAAGTCTTGGTCAAAAGAAATGAACCAAGTTGATATCTTAATGCGATGAAGTCGCAAAATATTCAGTATATATATATACATATATACTTTTCAAAATCTTGGAAGTCCTCTTCCATGCATAATATACACAAAGTCCCAGTGTATAACTGTATAAAAAAAATATTGTTGCAAGGTGATCTCATATATCTAACCTTGTCTCAACGTTTTTCTGAAAATCTTTGTCATACATAAGACAATTATTAATTAGATATAAGTTTAAAAGATGAAGTTACCAAATACTCCAATATACTTATATCTTTTCCAAATACTACTTGAACTACCACCGTTCAAGTTATAATTAATTTCAAAAGTTCATCACATAGATGAGACTATAAGACAAGATTTGAATAGATTAAATCTTTAAAATATCATCAAAATAAAATGAAGTTACGAGATACTTCATTTGATGTAAACATCATTTTGAAAACTTGACCCTGCCAACACCTAACAATCGCTCAACCGTAGCCTTTCTATCGAAGTGCTCTGGGTAGTGTTGCAGAAATTATCCAATTGGATGATGAACTCATTACGGGAGTTTGCTGCGCCAGGAAGACCACTTACGATGATCAGTCGTAGTAGTACAACCCCACCATTTTCTACATGTAGAGGAGAACCTGTCGGATTTACTTGTCAACCGAACACTGAACTCCTAAGGAATGGACCGCCTTAGCGGAACTTCCAGGCCATTTGGGCCAATATAATAAGGCTGGGCCGGCGCCACTCGACCACTTACGCCACTCCTAGTTCAGATGAAATCCATGACTCTGAAACGTAAAGCTCGTTCCCCCTTTCCCCAAGTAGAAACTTGTTGATACGGCTCCACCAAGAAGTCGTATCTAGTTGGAAAGGAAAACTCACCGATATTTCCCAGGCGATGCCTGTTAATGGATTAACTTGTTCCAAGAATTTTACTTCCCGAGTGTTGGGTAAGTAATCAATTCATTTATCAAAACAGCAACCTTGTTGCGAATATAAAACACACCACAGAGCCGGATCCCTCAGGTTTTGAGCGAGTATTTAAATCCCCTTCGAAAGGAGGATCTTAAATATAAAAATGAGTTTTGGGATCCGCTCTAACTTTTAAAAATCATTTTGAAGACTCGCAAAACATTTTTAAGAATGTTTGGAGTGATGCTGATTTAACAAGGTAAATCAGTCCCAATATATTAGAAAATATCTGAATATTATTATTTAAATAATATTCCCATAAAGAATAATCTTTATAAAAATAATTGAAGTAGAAGTTTTAAAACTTATACTTGAAATGAATAGCAAATAATCAAAGATATACTTATACGAAAGTAATATCTTTATTTGAATAATCAAAAGTAAGTTTGATTATCGACACCTTATTCTTTAATACAATAAAAAATATTATTAAGTAATAAGCGGAGTCATAATACCTCGAATGAATACTATAAATAATATTCATAAAATAAAAGAGTCATACATCCTCAAATGAATACTCAAATTAATATTCAATTAAGTAAAATAAAGGTATCGAATAAACCTTATTCGATCCATAGTTTTAAAAACTATATCCATATATATATAAATATATATATATATAATATATACTCGGGAACATCGACTCCCGGTTTAGAAATATGTTTTCACCTTTGGGTCCCTATACTAAGGGTATATGCAAATTACTGCTATTCTCTAGCATAGGTATTATCAACTGAACCAACAGATATATTTGGAAAGAATACAAAACAGGCATGCATATATATACCATATCAGCATGCTTCAATATATCGCAACATTTGCTAATTAACCAACATGCATCTATCGCAAGATAATGCATATACATATATACATCACAACAACAGTATAACGGATAGAAAACTTGCCTGAGCGACTTGGGGTGAAAAAAAAAGCTCGGAACGAGTCTGGTAACCTATAAACAACAAGTAAGTTGGAATTAAACCAAAGTCACTTGTAAATCTATACTTTAACTAACTTAGACTCTAACGCTTGTTTTGCGCTTACTGATTTGCTTAAGTCACTCGGGTACCCTCGGCTCCACCATTTTTAATAATTTAACCTTTACGAGTTTTAAGGCGATTCCTTCACGAGTGTCTTACCAACTGCCTAACACACTTACCATAAATGTTTCATACATTAATTAACCCTTTTTGGTCTTTAACATATGTTTCAAAGTAAAGCGAGGGGAAAAGTTTCGTTCGCGAAACGCCGTTACTTGAAACGGTCGTTTCTCCTAAACCGTACATCGGAATCAAACGAACTACATATCAAAACGAAGCTCGTAACATGAGCTATCTAAACATGGCAGTGGTCATAATCTAGCAGGGGGTTCTCGGGTCCTAATGCTATGCACAAAAACAGTCCAAAGAAAATCGGACGTTACGACGGCTATGTTTACGCGATTTCCAATATTTAAACTACTCCAATTAACCACCAACCAACTCATAACCATCAATACAACAAAACTTTACCTAAACCATACCACATCAGTCCATAATCTCCAAGGTTTTCAACTCAAACAATCACAATCAAGACCTATGAACTATAATCAAGCTTCAATTACCAAAACACTTCCAAATCAAACCAAACTACTAATAATCACAATCCATGCTTCTCATTTCACAAAACCAACCATTAAGCTTACTAACAAATAAAGTAAAGGCTAGGGTTTGAAGTTTATACCTTCCTTGGTAGGTGTTAAGTTGCTAGGAAGCCTTAGGGAGCCTCCTACAAGCTTGATCTTTCCAAAGAAATCAAGAACACAAAGTTAGGCTTTGAAGTTTCTAAAAGTCCGATTTAAAGAACTGTAAAGATGAGGGTCTTACCATGATTATTTGGACGAGACTTGTGAACAAGAGTTGTAGGCCATCTCAATACCTTTCCAATGAGCTATAGAACACAATATTTGAGTGAGAAATGAAGGAGATACAGCAGTTTTAGTGTGCTGGTTCTGTTTTGGCCGAGAGCATGAAGAACAATGCCTTGGTTTCTTTTTGATTTTGATGAAAAATGATTTGCTTGGCTTGGTTGCTTGGTTTTTGTATTTGCTTTAGTCAATTACCTTCTTGCCCTTGAATTTGTGTGGTTCTCATTCAACCACACCTCCTTCCTTCCCTTGTCATGCTTGTGTCATCCTCATGATGTCATCCTCCCTTCCTTGTCCTCTTTCTATTGGTTGGATGACATCATTCCCACTAATCCCTTTGATTAACTTCCTAATCATCTGCCTAATGACCGCTGATCTGTTATACGGTTCGCTTAACTTTCATTTTCGTTTATCGTTTGAGGGATCATACCCGGGATCTTATTACTTAGGTTCCCTTAACCTTTCTCAATACATTATATTCCTTTAATTTAAATCCTTTTATCCTGTTACCTTATACTCAATTCTTTCCGTATCTATTGGATTTCCGGGAAAAATCAAAGTGTTCGGATTTGGATTCTGACGATCTTTACATACACTTATATCCCATATAAAGTACTAATAAAATCTCAGAATATCCATATCAGAACCCCTATATAGTGTGGCATGAAAAGTTTTCTCATTCAGCAAAAACACTATTCATAAGGGTTTCAAAAATTTCCCAAAAATTGGGGTTATTACACCCTCAAACCTATCAATTGTGAAGATTGTTTAGCACATAAAGGTGCTTGAGTGACTACCACATGGTCTTCAATAAAAACTGATGAAACCCCTGTGTTTGTGTTGGTGTCATCAAGGTCTACCCCAGTGTAGCCTTTCGCCAACTAAATATGGTTCATGGGTGGTGATCATAGTTTCTTGAATCATGTCACTTGATTTTAACAACACTTGAGAGTCAGATTCAAGTGTCTCATCATATGAAGAAGAAATTTTAGAAATGAGATTTGAAATTTCGGAACTGAGTGTTTGTAACTCCCCCTGAATAGATGAGGGAGCTTCAAGAGATGTGCTCTCAGTGTGTGTTTCATCCTTGTTCCTTCTTTCATACACTTGAATATGTTCATTGGTGCAAACTCTTTACAGGGTGCACTAGGGAGAGTGCTCTTTTCAATAGAGACACCCTGTTGAGAGGATACCCCTAGAGTCTGTTTGATTCCCTTTTTTTCAACTACATCCTTTTGAGAGGATGCAGAGGTAACTTGAGAGGTCAACTCAGTTTTCTTTGCCTTCCTTGGTGTCTTGACCAGGGTGGACTCTATTTGTGTTTGATCTTCACCACTCTCGTTAATAATAGTTAGGGTTGTCTCATTTCTCTTCTTTTTACTCACTTCACCCTTTTGATAGGATGAAGTGGTTGGTTTTCTAGATATTAGTGGTAAAGAAAGAAGGGTCTCGGTTTGGGAAGGCCCCTATTGGTGTTTCTGTGTTTGTTCTTCCACAGGCACAGGAGCGAGCCATAACTGTAGTAATTGTTACTGTGACCTCATGTCAGGCATTGGGTAAGGGTAAGTCCTGAATCTCTCCAACATAAATGGAGTGATTCTAAGACTTATAGTTACCTTGTTCTTTGTAGTAAGTGAACCAAATAGAATTTTGGACACCTGTTTCCAATTGCCTATTTGTGTTCTATCTATACCATTAAGTAAATGAATGTCTTGAACTTTATGGTTTAAAGTAGATATTATAAAACTAGGAAAGAAAATTTTCTTACCTCTTGAAGACAAAGGCATAGTTAGCCTTGTGCTAAGTTCCTGCAGAATTAGCATCCCCACGTTGATGTGTCTGTTGTGAGCCATGGAGAATATCAGCTTCCGAACTGCACTTGAAGTATTATCATACTCTGTCTTCCTGCATGTGAAAGCTCTCATAATGGAGTCTAACATGAATGACAATTCATTCCTCAAATTATTCTTGTTCAGACTAGCCAAGTTGATCCTTTTACTGTAATTGATGAAATCCATGAATTCAGCTACCTCATTTTGAGTTGGGACCTCCATCAGTTTGTCAGTAGGGATCCCCAAAGTCACATTTACATCATTTTCAGAAAACTCCACCTGTTGGCCTTGAATGAAGCAGTTAACCACCATAGACATAGCTTGGTACTCATGCATTATTGTTCTCACTAGAGCTATCTTCCAAAAATCTCTGAAAATCACTCCTCCATTCTTAGGGCACAGTATAATTACTCATTATTATTAGTTTATATTATGTTGCATCTTCTTCTTTTTGATTTAGGGATTCTGTCATCTAGTAGATTCTGTATTATTATTAATTTATAATCAATTACCCTTAACACATCATAATAAATTAAATGCCATTATTAACACAATCTTACAACCATTGTGTTCCCCGGTTGCTAGCTCTTTTCGATCGCCCTTTCTGAGTTATGATTTTTAAACAATATATATATATATATATTATAATTTAGGGGTATCAAGTTTCTACATGTAACTTTATTTAATCAACCACTTTCCATCTGTATACATCATAATGGCTACAACCTTGTCGTAAAGATATATCATAATTTTGTATTTCCTGATGCATTTTAGTGAATTATCATTTTATACTACTTAAATCAAGTACCTGTTGTGTGCTTATCAATTTGATCTATAAATTTATTTGGACCCATACCAAAATATAGCTCAAGTAATTTAATGTCACAATATATTTGGAATATATATTTGTAGCTTGTCTCTAGGTATCATTTCAATTATTTTAGAATGTTAGCATAACAAATAGTAGTTGTTTGTTGTTGGGGGTGAACATAACATGGTATCCGATTTAATTTTATTTATGGAACTTAACACCGGTTTTCTTTTCCCCTAGCATGCTCTGCTATTTTGATGCAGGGAAAATATTGGTTTGTTATTGTAAAACAAGGATTGACCTATTTGCGCCTCATATAGTGTTGTATTTATAACTGGATTTTCAATACAGAAGGCTTGCCCATTTTATGTATGAAATTTATAGTATTTACAACATTTAATTTGTTGTTGATTTTCTATGGAATGTAACAAAGAGGAGACCATCAGGGCCAAAGCAATTGCAGAGAAAAGGATGTTTAATGATGATTTTCAAGGGGCTCGAAAGTTATTAATCAAGGCCCAAACTCTCTTTCCTTGTCTCGAGAACATTTACCAGCTCTTAACTGTTTGTGATGTTCACTGCTCTGCGCCAAACAATGTACATGGGTCTGACAAGGACTGGTACAGTGTCCTTCAAACTCAAAAGCTAGCGGATGAAGCTACTATCAAGAAGCAATATCGGAAGCTGGCACTAATACTTCACCCTGATAAGAACAAAAATCCTGGTGCAGAAGCTGCCTTCAAACTGATTGGTGAAGCAAATATGGTACTATCCGACAAAGGAAAAAGGTTTTTATATAATGTGAGATGTAAGGTTTCTGTGAGAACTGTTGTACCAAAGCCACCATCTGATCAATCAAACCTTGGGAATTTACATGTATCTCAACGCAAAACCCAAACCTCAAATGCCTCTTCCAGTCAGTTCACTGACTTTAATCAACACAAGCCATCAGTTTGTGCCAGTAGTGAAACTTTTTGGATATCCTGTCCATTTTGTGATACTAAATTCCAGTATTACAGAACCTGTTTGAGTAGATCATTGCGCTGTCAAAAATGTTCTCAGCCCTTCATTGCATATGAAATAGCTAACCAAGGGCCAACTATTTATAGGGAAACTAATGCTGGTTCTAAAGGTACAAGCTACGTTTCAAATGGAGCTCCTCCTTAGTTCCGAAAAAGATTCCTGAAGAAATTTCTCAAATGGGTGCAAAGATTTCAAGAGAGTTTCCTCCGCAGAAATTTGTTTCCGTGGGAAACTCTTGTGCAAAAAAGTCCCCGGATATAAAGACTGGAACTCAAGCGACTACTAAAGCTGCTCGTGGTTTAACAAACAAAGACAGAAAGGCCCATGTGACTGCAAAAGGTTATAATGTACAGGTTGACTTCACGAAGGCCAAGCAATCAGAAAAGTTGAGAAACAAAAAAATGAATAAACGGAGGATGAATACTGTGAAGTCTGGCGAGAGGTTTGATACAATGAGTATTTCTGATGGTGAAGAGACAGTGTATGCGCCCTCAAAGATATTTGTAGACTTCCGAGGAATGGAAAATGCTAAAAAGCAGGCAGAAAAACCTCACCAGTCTTTGAGGAGATCAAACAGCACAAAGAAGAGAAGTGCTCGTGTGAGTTGTAGTCCAGGTCGAAGTGAGGAGGGAGCTGCTAAACATTTAGGAGATGCTTTAGGTTGCTCCACTCCTTATAAAAGAAAAGCTTTATCTGGTCAAGGCAATGAGGAAATACATCTGGCCACGTGCAAAAGTCCTATTGATTTAACAGAAAGTCCTGATGTTCGTCACTCTTCATCCGGTGCCAAAGTTTCAGAAGAGGTTTTCTATGACTTCAATTTGGACAAGTCTGAGCATAAGTTCTGGCTAGGTCAGATATGGGCTTTGTACAGTGGGATGGATAAATTGCCTAACAGTTATGGTCAAATTAAGAAGATAGAAACTTCACCATTCAAGTTGCATGTTGCGTTTCTTGAGCCATGCAAGTTTAAGCAGCCTGTTTGTTGTGGAATGTTCAAGTTCCAAAACGGAAAGCCTAAAATCTTACTTCCAAGTGCCTTTTCACATCTGATGAATGTTGAAATTAAGTAGAGGCAATTTGATAATTCCACGAGGTGATATATTTAGATTCTCTCATCAGATTCCTGCATGTCAGCTAACTGGGGAAAAAGATGGCTCTCTCAGAGGCTGCTGGGAGCTTGATTCTGCAGCACTTCCAAGTCAATGTTTGAAGAAAGGTAGGACGTGGTAGATAGCTGGACGGAGTTGATGCTTAATATGCAGATATGCCTAGTATTAGGATCAGGTTAGCAATTATCATTTTCTTTTTGGATCATCTATATTTTACAATCACCATCAAATATTGAGGCATAATGATATCAGCTACTTGGAAAAAATGAATTGCACTTTTCGTTGTGCTCTGCCTTCAGCGTGGTTGAAATTTTAGATGACAGAATTGATACCTACAATTTCTAGCGAACTAATTTTTTTTGTCAAATAATCATTAAGCAGGTCGTTGCTCAGTTAAATTGTTATCATTCGTTTAATTTCCTTTGTCTTCTCTAAAATACACCACAACCCAAATATAAACAGTAATATATTAAGAAATTAAATTAACCAATTAAAAAATGAAATTTGATTGAACTTGTTAATTTTTACAAATGTTGAATGGCAAAGTTGCGTATGTACTCCTGTAGACTTCTCAACCAAGTAAAGAGCTTGTAACTTGTGCTCTGCTCAAGTTCCGCCCGGCACAGGGTTGAGGATACTATTTAAAGTTTAAACTGACCGAATATGTTGTTCCAGCTCAATTATAGTATTTGAACTTTGACAAGACAAATCCATCGGGTCTTGGTTAACCGATTAAAATTTTGTCTGTCTGTATAACAGATCAACAACAGCTTGATTCTGGTTTCAACTGAACTAATTCGCTGTAACCCGATTTCTTAACTATTTGAAACTAATCGGGTCTCGGGTCAGATGGTCAAGCCAAGTGAATAGTATCTGAATTGAGTACGATTTATCAAACTACAAGTCCTTTTAGATAAGTTTTTTTTTTTTTTTTGCATTGAGTCATCGACAATTCCGAATTTTCAAGAAACCAAATGGAGTGCATTACACTAATATAGGAATCAGGTAGCCCTTTTGTGTAGCCCTGATTTTGCTCTAGTTCATTCAAGAACAAATACGCAGTTGCTTTCATTTTCTTCATCTACCTGGTTCCAGATACAATACGACGGAGGAACTACTTGAATCATGTAGAAAATGAAGCTGTTTGACTTCTCCATTTGCCACTTGAACTCGGCAGTACATAAACCAATAAGAAAACACAATTTGTTGAACAAATGTGCAATCAAAACCTACAGACGGCACATAAGGAAAAGAAAACACAACTCTGTGAAAAGAACAGCATACAGAAACCCTATCATCGATTCTAGTTACCACTTGTATATCTGATAATTTATGGCGCCATCATGCATTTAGAGCTTGATTTCTTTATCAAAGATCCAGCTGATTCGTGCAGTGCCTGCTTCCTTGGCTCTTGCTTGACCTCGCTCTTGAAGCCTTCTGATTCTCGGAGCCAGCCCACAAACATAGTCTTGAGCTTTCCGGCCTTCTCCAGATAATCCTGTTGTTAAATCTGCCACTTTCCACCTACCAACTAAAAATTCTAATATATCTGCATAGTCCTTAGCTGTGTAAACTTGAAGCCTCTGAGCAACGGCTGAGAAGTGGTCGAAAAGGTTTTTGTTTTTGCCATCATACATTAAATGGGCTGGCATGCTGATTTTTTTCTGCATCATGTCGGCTAAAGCCTGAATGGTTCCATCAGGGTCAACCTCAAATAGCTTCTCAACTATCTTGGTGTAGGCAGTTTCATGGCGTTTTTCATCAGAGGCAATGATGCCACATAGTTGAGCCAACTTTAGATTTCCGTGCTCCTTTGCATGCCTGGCTGTGTTTCCATGCGAAATAAAAGTTGCCCGCTCTTGAAATGATGTAAAGATGAATCCCAGGTAAGGATTATTTTCTGTTTTTGGATTCTGGAAAGACAAAAATCCAAGGTTGTAGACAGTTAGTAGGGGACAGATATAATTTGAGATTAAAGATAAATGTAATAAAAGAGATAGTGAGACTATGAGAGTAGTATAATTTATAACATCCTAGGTTCTACACAGAGACTGCTATTAACAAATTTTCACTAAAAGCTAAATATGTGAAAAGAAGTCTTACCATTCCTGTTCCAATCAGATACTGAATTGTCTTCTCAATTTGCTTCATATCTACCCTTCCTGATAGGTAAAGATACTTATTAAGAAGATCACCATGCCTATTCTCTTCAGCAGTCCAAGCCCTTGTCCAAACTGCCCAAGGTGTAGCGCTTGCCCCTGTTTCATCTCTAACACCATCCAGAGTATTAATCATTGTTTGATATGTTGGAAGAGCTTCTTCTGTTATCATGTCTCCAACCAATACAACAAAGTAGTCGTCTGGAAGCTCCTTTGCCCTCTCCCGAAGTTCCTCGACTTGATCATCAAACCCATCAGATGCTGGATCTGGCAAAAAATCCTGTGGTTGCCAACAGCTCTCCACTGGTTTTAGGTGAATCAGTATGTTCTGCTCAGCCCAAGGCTCCAAAGATTTAAATATTTCAATCTTGTCCTGAGGCATAGAGTGTTTCACCTGGAAAGGTACTTCTCTAGGAGGGCTAAATGGCTTCTTCACAGAAACTCTGTACACGCAAGGAACATGTATCACTTACCACGGAACAGGAGATTACCAGTTCCATGTATAAGCTTAAATATTGATTTTATAATAGATCATAGTAAGATTTAAATATAGAGGCACTTGTCATGTTTTTACCAGTATGTATCATAATAACATCTGATAAGGTATGAACTATGACTCGATTTATGAATTTTTCTAACAGAAACTAGTTAGTCCTTGTGACTCCATATTATATGGCAACAGTGCACTTCTTGGTCAGTAATCCTATTCAAAACTTCTGTTGAACAAAGCAATTCATGATCTTTTCTGTTGTCAAAAGCAATTTAGATGAGAAAGCAGAAGAAGCAAAGTAGCTGGAATGTAGTTACAACCAATATATCTGCTGCGAGTATCATTAGAAGTGAGGAAAAACACAGGGAAACTAGTTGAATATATGTTTATTGGTGTGGTTGATTCTTACAAAGAAACGTGTTATTAATACTAAACTTTCTAATAGTATTTACCAAACTATTGACCACAAAAAAAGTAAAAAAGGAGGGACTTCTGCTACAACCATAAAAGGCCAAAGGGAAATGACCATATGCATCAATGTTTATTTTATTTATTGCCCCTTTATTGCCCCTGTAAGAGCAAGTCCAATGCAATGCTTACATTTCTATAATTTGAAATCAAATGGTAAAAATTTCAACTTCAAATGAGTTCTATACTTAGATGCAAATATGTATATATACATCATTGGTTCTAAATTTGAAACCAAGGATGCATTTATGCATCTAACCACATCATCATACTACTATAAATGAGATGCATGTTGTGGTACTTTAAATGAAACTTTTTAAATGAAACTTAGGGCAAAGTGACAAAATTTAGGTAAGTAAGAAAATATTTGGTTTCAAAATTTATCTAACATTTGGAGTTAGAAGTTTTGTTTTAACACCAAAAGACATTTTTTGATGCTAAATTAGCAATAACTATAGCTATTTTGCATCTTACATTAAACTTACTCTTAAACAATCAATTGAATCAAACATGCATTAACATTTTAGAAACGGATGACTGAAAAAAACCCACAACATATTAGCAGAGAAGTGTAGCATTATAACATACTGACTACTGAGTAAATGTAATGCGAACAATAAATACACAAGAAATATATCCAGAAGGCTAGAGCGTACATTTACAACAGATTTTAACACAAACATACCAATGTGTATATATAATATATATGAGAGGGGGAGGGGGGGAGAGAGAGAGAGAGAGAACCCTATTTTCTTCCAAAAAAAATAGAGAGAGAGAGAGAGGGAGAGATGGAGGGGGAGAGAGAGAGAGAGATTACTTGGATTGGGAGTGCAGAGAGGAAGCCATGGAAACCTTAAAACTTCTGGAACAGGGCATTTGAGGCAGAACAAAAGCAGGGTATTTCTGACATGTGATAACATGATTAAACACGAGACCCATTTTTCAGTTCAGTTATAATTCTTTTTGTGTCACCTTCAACTAGCTTTAAAGCCTGTTGTGAGCAAGAGAGGAAGTATTACAAAAGGTGTTGCTACCTTCACATATACTACACACACGCACATCGAAATAAAATGTCATACCACCAAACTGCCCACTGTTTGGGTAAAAACACAAAAATATACTAACATTCTACGGTTTTCTAGAAAGTGGTTAAAATTAGTATCTTATTTTTCAGATTTTCTTAACAAATATTTCGCCAATTGTTTTGACTACAACCCCGTGGATTTGTATATAACGGTGTGCTGGTCGTATATATAATTATATTTTATTCTTTTCAATTTAATGACAGAGAATATTATATTTTATTCTTTTTACATTAGTGACAAAGGATATTATATATGTATATTATTTTTGAAAATAAAGTTATTTGTTATCTCATATAAAACTTATCCGGGTAATATTATGAATCCACTGAAAATATAACACATGATGCAATATAATGAATCCAATGAAAACATAAGACATGTCATCAATAATTCATGTATTTATATTAAGAAAGAAGAATAATTCATTGTATATCAAATACTGAAAGTGAATAATTATTTAATTAAACATCGGTATTAGCTAATTTTGAAATTTATAAGATATGTAATTTGTTTATTGAAAATTTTTATATGAAATGATTTGATGATAATAATAAAGATACACATATATATGTGATATTTTTATTTAAAATTGATATGGATAGAAAATACATGCTAAAAACACATTATATATATGTGATATTTTTATTTAAAATTGATATGGATAGAAAATACATGCTAAAAACACATTAAATGTCATATTGATTATACTTTGAATTCTTATCCAAAGCCGAATACAAACCAAAATGATCAAGGCCTGTCATAGACTAAAGATGACCCAAGTCGTCAAGACCCACAAGCAGGAGTTATCAAGGCTCACGAGCAGAAGTCATCAGGGTCCGCGAACATATGCTGTTCGCGGACTAGGCCCAATATGGCTGAAAGACCAGAGACCTGACATCCAACATAAACACTAAATCCTACAAGAAAGGATCTAGAATCCCTTACTTTATGGGAGTCCTAATTACCATCTAAGTTGGAGACTTGTCCGCCAAGTCTCCCAACACGAGTTTAACTCTAACCTCTATATAAAGGGCTTTATCCCTCAACCTAGAACTACATTTTTGACTTTAATCTCTACAACATAGAGATACGTAGACATCTTACGAGGATAACCAGTCCACGACCGCAAGCGCAACCATTAAAACTCAAAACTCACAAAACCTAGCATTAAATAATAACGAACCCTAATTTTTATTCCACAACATTTGACGTCGTCTATGGGAAATCAACATCAACCATGGTGAGCACACGGAACAGAAGTAACAATGGAACTAATGATCCAGTCCTAACGAGGACACTCTCGTCCTCCATCGAGATCCCGGCGCACTCAACCTATGCCACCCTCAGCAGAGGAGTCCTTGTAGCGGCAACTAACGCCCAGACTAAAGGGACGAATCCCCCAATTCAAGATCCGCCTCTATGGACGAACCCTCCAATTCCTCAAGGGACGAATTCCCCACTTCAGCAACTGCATGCACCGCTAAACTCTCAACCGGTCGGGTATGAGTTCTAAACGGTTGTAATTCCAGGAACTACCAACCCATCATACGGGATGCCTCTGTACCCTGAGATAAGAGGAGGTGGCCTATCTAATCAAGGCGAAGGACAAGGGCGGACCCCTCAATACTCTCGTGGTTTGGCTTCAATGCCTGTAGATCGAGATTTCTCTAGGCCTTACTCTTCTAGAGACTTGGATTCATCGGAGGAGGAGACCGACCCAAGGAGGAAGCGTGCTGCCAAGGAGCTCTAACACACAGGATACCAACAGCCCCTCAGTACCCAATGGACGATTCCACAGGACGTACAAGAGAGGATCAGGGCTCATGAAGCTGAGATCTAAAGGTTGAAGCGTGATCCGGAAATGCATCAGACTCCAAGGCCCCAACCTGCAGCAAGATCAAGGGATTTTCCTCCCGGCATAGACCTGGAAGGTCTAAGACCATGGTAGAGGGTGGTGATCCCAAGGGCCGACCCGAATGACTTGATGCCCTTAGGAGATCTTGATGATCCAAACCCTCCATTCACCGAAGAGATTATGAACGCCAACATCTCGAGAAAGTTCAAGATGCCCACCATCAAGGCATATGATGGTACTCGTGACCTAGCTAATCATATCAGGACATTTTCCAACACCCTGTTATTACAGCCCATGAACGACGCTATCAAGTGTCAGCCTTTCCTCAAACTCTATCGGGTATGGCTCAAAGATGGCATAGTCGTCTACCCCCAATTCAATTGGATCCTTTAGAAATCTAAGTCAGGCCTTCATCAAGCAATTTATTAGTGGAGGAGTCCACGAGAAGAGCTCAACTTCTCTCATGGGTCTTGTATAAGGAGCAAAGGAGTCCCTTAGAAACTACCTGAACCGTTTCACAAAAGAGGTCCTGAAGGTCCAGGATCTAGACAACAAGGTAGCTATAATAGCCCTACAAAAAGGGACTAGGGGTGAATTATTCAAGATTTCCCTGGTCAAACGCCCTCTGAAAATATGTTACAGATCCAAGGTAGAGCCGGGAAGTATATCCAAGTTGAAGAAAGTATGAAGAAGATAACCATGAACAATGATCCCACGGGCAACAAGAAGCGAAAGAAGGAACATGCGTATGATTCCAAAGACAAGTATCCTCAAACTGGAAAGAACTCAGATTCCTCTTTCAAGAAGAACCAATCACCAAGGTTCTCGGATTATGCAAGGTTGAATGCTCCAAGGAGCCAAATTTTGTTAGATTTTGAGAAGGATAAGGAGTCCAGATGGCTGAAGCCATTAATGGGAGATCCCGAGAAAAGAGATAAGGGTCAATATTGTAGGTTCCATAGAGATGTTGGTCATGACACCGACAATTGTACAAGATCGAGTATCTGATCCGAACAGGAAAATTTGGGAAGTTCACCAAGGGTGAAGAGGCCAGAGGCCAGGATAGAGATAATGATCGAAGGGGGCAATGACTAGGATCGTAACCCAGAGCCTCGAGGGCCAGTATTTAATATGATCTCAGAAGGTCCAACAGCTGTTGGGACAACAAAAAACTCTCGAAAGGCCTATACAAGAGAGGTGATAAGTATAGTCAGAGAAGCACTCAAGCGTGCTAAGACTACGATGACACTATAATTCGTTGACCCCGACCTTGAGGGTTTGAAGTTTCCCCAAGATGATCCTTTGGTTATCACACCATTTATTGAAAATAGTCCTGTAAAAGAGTACTAGTCAATAATGGAGCTTATGTAGATATTCTTTTCCATGACACATTTATGGGTATGGGGTACAATGACTCCTAACTCATCCCTTCAGACACACACATCTACGGATTCAATAGAATAGAGTGCCAATTCAAAGAAGCAATACAACTTTCCATGACCATTAGGGAAGAGCCAAAAGAGGCCACACAAAATAAATTTTCAGGTTGTGAAGGTTTACTTACAACGTTATCCTTAAAAGAACAGGAGTTCACGCATTTAAGGCTGTGCCCTCAACATACCACAATGTACTTAAGTTCTCGACCAGAAACGGTGTTGGAGAGGAGAAAGGTGATCAGAAAATGTCCTGAAGTTGCTATATTGCAGCATTTAGACCCGATGAAACTAGAGGCAGGTCCTCCCATTAAAGACATGAATGTCCGCAAGAATGAAAAAGTTCGAGGGAATCCTGCTGAGGATTTAGTCCCAGTTTTCCTCGACTCATTAGACCTGGATAAGGTCACATACATTGGAGCATCTTTGGACAAGCCCCTGAAGGGTCAATTGACAACTTTCTTACAAGAGAACAATGAGGTGTTTGCTTGTACAGTAGCTGATATGCCTGAGATTAACCCCAATCTTAAAATCCATAAGTTGAATGTCGATCCAACTCAGGAGGCCGTATAACAGAAGAAGAGAACTTATGCCCCTGGCATGCTGAAAACCATAAAATAGGAGGTCGAGAAACTCCTAGAAGCTGGATTCATTGAGGAATTGTAATTCCCTGAGTGGTTGACCAACCCCGTGATGGTCAAGAAGGCCAATGAGAAGTGGAGGATGTGCATCGACTTCACCGACTTGAATGATGCATTCCCTAAGGACTGCTACCCCTACCAATGATTGATACCCTAATCGATACCAAAGCTGGGCACGAGATAGTGAGCTTCATGGATGGCTTCAATGGTTACAATCAGATTAAAATGCACAAAGATGACACCCGCAAGGTATTTTTCATAACTGACTTTGGTGTCTTTTGCTATCTTGTAATGACTTTTGGACTTAAGAATGCAGGAGCCACTTATCGGAGGTTGGTGAATACGATATTCACCCATCTAATTGAAAAGACCATGGAGGTATATGTTGATGACATGTTAGTCAAAATCCTATCCAAATACGATCATATTAATCACGTCAGAGAGGCATTCGAAGTGCTGAGGCACCATAAGATGATGGCAAACCTTTCCAAGTGCGCTTTCGGCATTGGGTCTGGAAATTTTTTGGGTCACATGGTCTCGAAGAGAGGAATCGAGGCCAATTCTGACAAGATTAAAGCAATTATGGATATGGATTCACCACGCTTCATAAAGGACGTTATGAAGCTAACTGGAATAATTTCTACTCTAGGAAGTTTTATATCTAAGTCCGGAGATAAATGCCTGCCCTTTTTCAAAACTCTGAAGAAGGTGGAGAACTTTGAGTGGACAGCTGAGAGCCAAGAGGCATTTGAACGGCTAAAGAAATACATGACTGAAGCCCCGTTATTGGCCAAACCTAGTCTGGACGACATCCTTTACTTATACATTGCGGTCTCCGAGCAAGTCGTGAGTGTCATTTTAGTAAAGGAAGCATAGAAGGTCCAAAACCCTATCTACTATGTTAGTAAGGTGCTTCACGAAGCTGAGTTAAACTACTCCACCACTGAGAAGTTTGCACTTATCTTGATCACGGTCTCGACGAAGTTGAAACCATACTTCTAGGCCCACAAGATCGAATTCCTGATGGACCAACCCTTGAGAAATATACTTCACAGCCCGAAAGCCAGTGGAAGGCTCATTAAGCGGGCTATTTGAGTTGGGTGAGTTTGATATCAAGTACAAGCCTCGAAGAGCCATCAAGGCTCAAGCAATAGCAAACTTCGTGGTCGAATGCACCATTAGCGACCAAGAAGTCGGGGGCAAGAGATAGTAGCCCTGGAAGGAGAGGCAAAAGAGAAAGAAAAACACTTATCTCTGAAAGAATATTGGGTTCTCCATTTTGACGGAGCGTCCAAAATAAAATCTAGTGGTGCAAGCCTAGTCTTGCAAAGCCCTGAAGGGTCCATGATTAAATATGCTTTAATGTTGGGACTTCCCGACGACGAAAAATAAAGTAGAATACGAAGCTTTGATGGTCGGCTTAGGCTTGACCAGAGCCGTGAGGACCAAAAATCTTAAAGTCTGTAGAGACTCGAGACTCGTTGTTGCTCAAATTAATGGAGAGTTTGAGGAAAAGTACCTAAGAGTCATTAAAGGAATGCTGACTCAATTCGATGAATGGTACGCAGAACATGTTCCGAGAGAGGAGAACACTACGGCAGATGTAACGCCCCCAAATTCGAGGTCAGAGGATTTGGTCGTCACTCTAAAATCTCAATCCAAATTAATCTGTTTAATCAATAAATAAATGCCAGCGGAAGATATTTATCATAAATGACCCCAAACTAATCCAATATCTTTTAAGGTTACAGTTCTAGAAACAAGAATTCCAAATTCCACCAATAATTTTTCACTTTCTTTAAAACTCTTTTTTACAAATTCTAACTCAAAACTAAACTCACTAGTATAACTTCGAAATGAAGTATACTAGGCCCAAATAAAATACACAACTATAATATAATATAATATAAATAACTTTATACAATAAAACTTACACTAGTTCACAAACCCTGGACCAACCACCTTCCAAAAGCTTCTTCTTTGCTTCCTCGAATTATGCAGCTAAACAGCGCAAGCTAATCCTCACTGGAGGTTAAATTTGAAAACAGGCAAGTATGAACGAAAGAAATGCTTAACAAGATCATTATGACATATATAGGGTCTTTTGATATAAAACCGACTTCTGCATTAGAGCAGAACATTTAAAATCATAATTGCTGAATCATAAAATTTTAGTTGAGGAATCCCAGAATTGATTCCTTAATTATTTTCAAAACCATTTTGATATTTTTGAGCGAAATGCTTCAGCAATACTTTGAATCTTGGCGAGAATAAAACTCGTAAAACAGTGTTTACGGAAATATCGTAAACCACAATAACAAGAAACAATGATTATGGATTGAATCATAAACTTTACTCAAAACCGAACTCTCGAAATTAATACTTATTTTGTTGTCATATCAAATTAAATATCAATACAAACTTTGATGCTGACAACATTCCATACTGAAGTCAACGTCAATCATCTATACTAATACCACCTTTGATATTTAACAACAACGTAACTATCAGCATAAATCAGAATCTGAATCAAAACTGCATTTTATCATTATTCCAAAACAGAATCAGTTGATAAATCATTTATTCTATGATTATCAAAACAATTTAGAAAACAATATTTTAGATTGGAACCAATAATATTTCATGTTGTTCCTGATGATTAGTCGCGAAACAACACCGGTATCCCGCAGCCATACCGTAAATATAGGTACTACCCGTATCCCGAAGACATACGGTACCTATAGGGCACCAGAATAGGCATAACTAGCCTTGAAAGATATTACAGTTGGACCGATATCTCGATCACCTACGCTATAACCAGTAACCAGTAACCATTCCAATCTTAAAAACCTTTTTATTGAAAAAGGAGCTGAATCATTCGACATCCTAAATAATTTTATTCCCCCATTCACTTGGGCAGGAATACTCACAACAAAATCATCTTTCTCAAAATCTAAAACATTTATAAATCCGGTAATTTGATAAGTAAAATCACTTAGCTATTCTGAACATAGAATAGCAGCAGAAGAATACTTGCATAAACAGAACCATTTAATTCAGCGATATGTAAAATATTTATCTATTCTGAACTGAATAGGGAAAGCAATACTTGCATGATAAGATTCAAAATAAATATCACTTGAACAATAAGTGATGATATGGATACTTGCCTTTGAGATTTAGCAGTTCGTCACACTCGCAATGACATGTCTATTCTGACATTCTGTCTCAAAACATCACCGCCTTTATTTTTAACACTTTATTGATATGCTACTCCTGCGATTGCTAGAAGCCATACCCAAAACCATTCCATTTTATTCTTTATCCAACATCTTGTCCTGATCAACTCGAATGATCCGCATCTATAATTAAAAGATATAACTTTAATCGCCTAAACGATAATCACTCGACGAACTGCGCATCAATACCTTATCGTCTACCCATACGATAGCCCACACATAAATATAACAGACAAACACAGGACTCTTGATCCACATATGCACATAATTCACATAACACGTAAACACATAACTCATGTATCACATAATTCATATCACATATGACTCGGTTTATCACAAGGTTCGACTGGATTTGTTTAAAACTGAAATCGGGTCAAAAATATAATTTTTCAGTCACTACGCGACTCAGAATGATTCGTAAAACAAGCGACCTTTCGAAACAAAAGGATTTGGGTCTCGAAAGTATTTTTAATGAAAGCGGAATATTTTTCGGAGTCTGTACGCGTTCGTTGCATATTAAACGGACGAACGGTTGATTTATTATAAATTTTTGAACATTTTTCGGAATAAAAATTGGACATCGAATCATTTTATAATTAAATAATAGGGCTCGAACACATAAAAATAATTTTTATAAGAATTATCGAGCCTGGAAAATAATTTAAAATAATATTTTATAGTTTGAAACTATTTTTCAGAATTTTTAAATCAAGAATAAATAGTTAAATCTAATTAAATAATTAATTAAAATTAATTAATAACTAATTAAATTAGTTAATCAATTAATATTTAAATTGATTGACTAATTAAATAATTAATTATCAACTAAAATTAATTAAATAAATAATTTAGATTTATTTTGGAATTAAAAATAATTTTTAGAATTAAAAATAATGATTTTTGGAATTTAAAATGAATTTTAGGAATTAAATTATGAATTTTGAATTATTTAGAAATAAAATCACAGAAACAGTTTTTGTGAAATAATTTTTGAAGTCAGGAGGATCAAATCCCCCTTTTTCCAAGAACATGAAGAACAAGTCGCCGGGAAACTCACCGAAAACTGGAAACTCCAGAATCCGGCCAAGTTCCGGCCGACCAAAACCTCCGGCCAAGCCTTATAACGGCCAAAACATGATGATTCAGTTCATTTTTTAGCTTAAAACACTCCAAACCATTTACATCAACCAGAAGCAATACCCAATCACGCGATGGATTCATCACTTGATTTTACCGGCCAAACCGAGAAGAAACCGGCGACAAACACCGGCAAGAAACTCTGAATTCGATGACCACCAAATCGCAACGAAAATACATATATAATTACATGAATCAACTGTAAACAGCGTGTTAAAGCTATATATAACCATAAATTCAATCAAAAATCATCACAGAGAAAAATCCCAAATCGAAACAAGAACCCTAAAATTCGAATTTAAACTTTACCCAACGTTTATCGATTTTGATGATGAATTAAGAAAGAGGAGGTCAAGGGCTTCAAAACGAATATTCATACTTGTGATTTGGTGTTCCATATCACCTTCCAAATTAGGTTTGATTCTTAGAACTTTTCAAGAACACCACGAACAGCTTTTTAAAATTTTTCAGAAAAATCAAACTTCAATTACTACATGATATTGAACTCTATTTTTGAAGTAAAATATACCAATTTGATCAGAAAAACATGCTCTACAACATGGAATCATCAAAACACTCAGATAATCACGTCTGCCAAAATTCATATTTTATTCACTAAATAATTCGAATTAAAATAATTAAATAAGAAACTAACCTCGATTTCTGGGCAAAAACTGATGGTTGATTCAGGAAGAAGATTTCGAGAGCTTCGTTTTGATATGCTGCACGCCCGAATCGGAGTTCGATAACGGCTTCGTTCGTACGATTGATTTTCAGGAACGTATTGCTTTTCTAGGGTTTTCTCTGTATTTACGGTATTTTAACTGGTAGCAAATAAATAAACGAAATAAATGAAATAAGAAATAGGCTATTTATATTTACGGAATATTGGATCATTCTGGATCGTTAAATTAGTTGCTTAGTCGCTAAGTAACTATAAAACGATCCAAAAATAGATTACTTAACCGCTAAGTAACTATAAAAATGATATAATTTAATACCAGAATTGGATAATCATCAAAACCGGGCTTTTCATAAAACACCATATACAAAAATAATGTAAAAATATCTCGTTTCTCGAGAATACGGGTTTTGTTGATTTATCGAAATGATTATCGTACCGAAAATCTTGCGCCGGGCCGCGCACGGGTCAAACCGTAATCCGGATCGAAAAAGTCAAAACACGGAAAATATCCGGAATTACCAGATTGGGTTAGGAAGGAGTTTTTGGAAGAGTTTCGGGTTGTAAAAACGTAAAAACAGTTGAAGTTGGACGATTCCCGGCTTTATAAAAAAAATTTGTAATTACTCAGAAAATAATTAATAATACATAAATCATTATAAAATCATATAACACTCCAAAAATTATCAGAAAAAATATCACAATTATCTATATTTTATTCTGGACATATAAAAATTAAAATTCAAAGAATATCACATATAAACAGTCAAACATCACCTCAATTACCAGATAATTCACCAGAATTCACATAGAATCACATAAATAATTCCAAATAATAATAATAATAATATTTGAAAATATGGGATATTACAATCTACCCCCTTATAAGGATTCCGTCCTCGGAATCAGCAGAAGAAAGCACAAAGGGTCTTCTAACCAACTTTCCATTCCCAAATAACTTCAATTTTCCATAAATCTCGAATAAATCTTGTATTCCTTGTATAATAAAACCTTTACAGGAGCTTCACTGTGCACCACTGTTCCATTCACATCCTTTGACCAATTCTTAAATAGAATCACTTTTTACTGATTGCGAGAAAGAAGAATAGAGAGAAAGATAGAGAGAAAGAAAATAAAGAGAGAGATAGAGAAAGAAGTAAAGAAACAGATCGATCGTTATACGCCACTGATATTCTAATCGCATTGCAATCCACTGTCGTCCTTGGTAATTCCATCACACCGCTTTACTTTGACTTGACCAGGATAACTCAGCTTAATTGAATTGGCATACCTTCGAATGTTTGAGATGATAAAATCATGGAATTTCAAAAAAAGAAGAGATAAAATCTGAATTTGTGAAAAATTATTGTTGAAGCAAGAGAATAACTGAGAAATCAATATGATCAAATGAACTTGGTATTGCGTGCCCAAATTAAGACACTACTAAAGGTTGTTAACCTTCATGTATTCACAACACACACAAGTGATGGCGTCCCATCCAACTCCTATCATACAGATAGGTATACCTTGTGTCCCCTATAGTTAGGGTTATTCATCTCAGTCAGAATAGAAGAATATTAAAGGAATTCAAAATCAAACGAATAAAAATGGAAAGATTCCAAAGCTGATATTTCTGAAGGAAATGATCCAGAGAACAAAATTATGGCACCAAATGAGCAAGTGGTGTCACATCACCAAGAAACTATCCACCAAATAAGAAAAGTGGAATTAATTATCATAACTTGACAAAGATATCAAAACCTGAAAAAAAATAGGCTTCATGACAGCCTCTGGCACATTTAAAACACAGATATGATTGAAAATGAGTGTTAGGGGATATATCCTCTAACAATTACTTCTTTTGGAGAGATGTCAAAAGGAATTATAGAAAGAGAAGGTATTGCCAAAATCTTAATACTTATCTTCTGTTTGAACTCTTCAGTTGACTCGCCATCTAATTCTAGACACTTCATCACGTTCACAAGATATCAATAATCTCCATCATCGTCGAATCGTAGAAGCCTCGGAAGATTCCACAGTACAAGTTTGCAGTTTCCCGGAGTTCCATCCAGTTGAACACAACCATCTCCAATAAATGTGACTATCTTAACTTACTCGTTGGTACTATATTCAATAGTCTAACAGGAACTCGATATGAGCTCAAACGTCCTCACATAGCAATACACACTCCTACACACTCTCGTTTCTAGTTTACTATAACCTCAGCTCTGATACCAACCTGTAACGCCCCCAAATCCGGGGTCGGAGGATTTGGTCGTCACTATAAAATCTCAATCCAAATTAATCTGTTTAATCAATAAATAAATGCCAGCGGAAGATATTTATCATAAATGATCCCAAACTAATCCAAGATCTTTTAAGGTTACAGTTCTAGAAACAAGAATTCCAAATTCCACCAATAATTTTTCACTTTCTTTTAAAACTCTTTTTAACAAATTCCAACTCAAAACTAAACCCACTAGTATAACTTCGAAATGAAGTATACTAGGCCCAAATAAAATACACAACTATAATATAATATAATATAAATAACTTTATACAATAAAACTTACACTAGTTCACAAACCCTGGACCAACCACCTTCCAAAAGCTTCTTCTTTGCTTTCTCGAATTACGCAGCTAAACAGTGCAAGCTAATCCTCATTGGAGGTTAAATTTGAAAACAGGCAAGTATGAGCGAAAGAAATGCTCAGCAAGATCATTATGACATATATAGGGTCTTTTGATATAAAACCGACATCCACATTAGTGTAGTACATTTAAAATCATAATTGCTAAATCATAAAATTTTAGTTGAGGAATCCCAGAATTGATTCCTTAATTGTATTCAAAACCATTTTGATATTTTTGAGCGAAATGCTTCAGTAATACTTTGAATCTTGACGAGAATAAAACTCGTAAAACAGTGTTTACGGAAATATCGTAAACCACAATAACAAGAAACAATGATTATGTATTAAATCATAAACTTTACTCAAAATCGAACTCTCGAAATTAATACTTATTTTGTTGTCATATCAAATTAGGTATCAATACGAACTTTGATGCTCACAACATTCCGTACTAAAGTCAACATCAATCATTTATACTAATACCACCTTTGATATTTAACAAAAATGTAAGTATTAGCATAAATCGGAATCTGAATTAAAACTGCATTTTATCATTATTCCAAAACAGAATCAGTTGATAAATCATTTATTCTATGATTATCAAAACAATTTAGAAAACAATATTTTCGATTGGAACCAATAATATTTCATGATGTTCCCGATGATCAGTCGTGAAACAACACCGGTATCCCGCAGCCATACCGTAAATATAGATACTACCCATATCCCGAAGACATAAGGTACCTATAGGGCTCCAGAAAAGGCATAACTAGCCTTGAAAGATATTACAGCTGGACCGATATCTCGATCACCTACGCTGTAACCAGTAACCAGTAACCATTCCAATATTAAAAACCTTTTTTTATTAAAAAGGAGCCAAATCATTCGACATCCTAAATAATTTTATTCCCCCATTCACTTGGGCAGGAATACTCACAACAAAATTATCTTCCTCAAAATTCAAAACATTTATAAATCCAGTAATTTGATAAGTAAAATCACTTAGCTATTATGAACATAGAATAGCAGCAGAAGAATACTTGCATAAACATAATCATTTAATTCATCGATATGTAAAACATTTATCTATTCTGAACTGAATAGGGAAAGCAATACTTGCATGATAAGATTCAAAATAAATATCACTTGAACAATAAGTGATGATAGGGATACTTGCCTTTGAGATTTAGCAGTTAGTCACACTCGCAATGACACGTTTATTCTGACATTCTGTTTCAAACCATCACCGCCTTTATTTTTAACACTTTACTGATATGCTACTCCTGCGATTGCTAGAAGCCAGATACCCAATACCATTCCATTTTATTCTTTATCCAACGTCTTCTCCTGATCAACTCGAATGATCCGCATCTATAATTAAAAGATATAACTTTAATCGCCTAAACGATAAACACTCGACGAACTGCGCGTCAATACCTTATCGTCTTGAAGGGTTTTTAGCATATAAATGCAGCGAAAACGTATACTTAAATCTTAAAAAAAAACGAAACCCTCCGCAGGATCCATGCGAAAAATAATATTTAATTCGTAGTTTAGTATGTTTACCTTAAGAAACTTTATATTAATGAAAAGATGGAGGTCTTTAATAGCGATCCAAGAACCACGAGCGGAGATCCTTAGCAGCTGCTACTCAAGTGTGAAGCACTCCACCGGTATCCACAAGAAAACGATGTAATGGAAAAGGAGGAGGTGGAAAGAATTAAGGTTTTGTAAAAATTTTAGGTTGAGGCAAAAATAGGGTTTATAATAGTATATTTATAGGCAAAATTTTCAGCTGAAAATTTTCCCATAAAATATTATTATTATTAACCCTTTATTATTCTCATTAATAATTAAAACACCTTTTAATTATTAATCCTTTTTCTAAACTCTTTAGAAATAATTCTCTCACTTGATTTAATTTCCAAAAATTAAATTCTTAAGTAATAATATTAAGAACCTTTTCTTAATTAATTTATAATCAATTAAATCTCATTTAATCAATTATTAAATTTGCCAATTAATTATTTATTTCATAAATAAATAATTATCAGCCATTATTAATTAATTCCTCCACCATTAAATCATTCTCTTTTATGGTGTGACCCTGTAGGTTCAATATTAAGCCGGTAGTAGAAATAAATAATAATAAAACTATTTTATCATTATTTATATAAATTCTCTAATTCATTAAATATGATTAATTAATTAATCATATTTATTCTACATCGTGAGGGATACTTCTCAGCATATCGCGACTATCCGGATAATACGAATTCACTGCTCAGAATACCAAGAACCTATTCAGTGAGTAGTTACCGTATAATTAATTCCTTCTACCCTGCAATGTCACGATTAAATACAAGGCATGGAACTTGTGTCAAGCCTATCTTAATCTCTTCCTATACTGGAAGGGGTAGATCCTTTATTGATCATACACTATCTTCGTGTACAAATTCCTATACCCAGTAGAGCCCTTATAATTATCCCTTGAGACTAAGAACTAAACCAAAGCATAGTTCAGTGTACACAAGATGACTATGATGACCTCAAGTCTAAGGATACTTGTACAACTATCACTATGTGAACAACTGCTGACACGTGAGTGAACTCCATCAGTTGTTCAGCTGTGTGAGTCATGTTCAGTGAACTTATTCTATAATAAGCACCTACATACTAGCTATAGTGTCACCACACAAATGTCTATGAGAACAGACATCCTTCATAATGAAGCAAGCATAGTATGTACCGATCTTTGCGAATTATTAATTACCAGTTAGTAATCCTACGACCAGGAACTATTTAAGTGTAGAGTTATCATCTTTTAGGTCTCATTATTATAATCTCATCACAATCCATAAAAAACTTTACTCTAAACTGTGGTATATCTTATTTAGACATTTAAATAGATAGAGCCCGCAATAAAAACAAAACAAGTCTTTTATTAATATCAATGAAATCAAAACAGATTACATAAAAGTTATTCCTAAATCCTCATACATGATTGGACTCAGGACATATCTCTTTCACGTCTACCCATACGATAGCCCACACATAAATATAACAGACAAACACATGACTCTTAATCCATATATGCACATAATTCACATAGCACGTAAACACATAACTCATGTATCACATAATTCATATCACATATGATTCGGTTTGTCACAAGGTTAGACTGGGTATGTTTAAAACTGAAATCGGGTCAAAAATATGATTTTTCAGTCACTACGTGACTCAGAATGATTCGTAAAATAATCGACCTTTTGAAACACAAGGATTTGGGTCTCGAAAGTATTTTTAATGAAAGCAGAATATTTTTTCTGAGTCTGTACGCGTTCGTTTCGTATTAAACGGACGAACGGTTGATTTATTATAAATTTTTGAACATTTTTCGGAATAAAAATTGGACTCTGAATCATTTTATAATTAAATAATAGGGCTCGAACACATGAAAATAATTTTATAAGAATTATTGAGCCTGGAAAATAATTTAAAATAATATTTTATAGTTTGAAACTATTTTTCGGAATTTTTAAATCAAGAATAAATAATTAAATTTAATTAAATAATCAATTAAAATTAATTAATAACTAATTAAATTAGTTAATCAATTAATATTTAAATTAATTGACTAATTAAATAATTAATTATCAACTAAAATTAATTAAATAAATAATTTAGATTTATTTTGGAATTAAAAATAATTTTCAGAATTAAAAATAATGATTTTTGGAATTTAAAATGAATTTTAGGAATTAAATTATGAATTTTGAATTATTTAGAAAGAAAATCACAGAAACAGTTTTTGTGAAATAATTTTTGAAGTCAGGAGGATCAAAGCCCCCTTTTTCCAAGAACAGGAAGAACAAGTTGCCGGGAAACTCACCGAAAACTGGAAACTCCAGAATCCGGCCGAGTTCCGGCCGACCAAAACCTCCGACCAAGCCTTATAACGGCCAAAACATGATGATTCAGTTCGGTTTTTAGCTTAAAAACACTCCAAACCATTTACATCAACCAGAAGCAATACCCAATCACGCGATGGATTCATCACTTGATTTTGCCGGCCAAACCGAGAAGAAACCGGCGACAAACACCGGCAAGAAACTCTGAATTCGATGACCACCAAATCGCAACGAAAATACATATATAATTACATGAATCAACTGTAAACAGCGTGTTAAAGCTATATATAACCATAAATTTAATCAAAAATCATCACAGAGAAAAATCCCAAATCGAAACAAGAACCCTAAAATTCGAATTTAAACTTTACCCAACGTTTATCGATTTTGATGATGAATTAAGAAAGAGGAGGTCAGCGGCTTCAAAACGGATATTCATACTTGTGATTTGGTGTTCCATATCACCTTCAAAATTCGGTTTGATTCTCAGAACTTTTCAAGAACACCAAGAACAACTTTTTAAAAAATTTCAGAAAAATCAAACTTCAATTACTACATGATATTGAACTCTATTTTTGAAGTATAATATAATAAATTGACCAGAAAAATACGCTCTATAACATGGAATCATCAAAACACTTAGATAATTACGTCTGCAAAAATTCATATTTTATTCACTAAATAATTCGAATTAAAATAAATAAATAAGAAAATAACCTCGATTTCTGGGCAAAAACTGATGGTTGATTCAGGAAGAAGATTTCGAGAGCTTCGTTTTGGTATGCTGCACGCCCGAATCGGAGTTTGATAACGGCTTCGTTCGTACGATTGATTTTCAGGAACGTATCGGTTTTCTAGGGTTTTCTCTGTATTTACGGTATTTAACTGGTTGCAAATGAATAAACAAAATAAATGAAATAAGAAATAGGCTATTTATATTTACGGAATATTGGATCGTTCTGGATCGTTTTGGGTCGTTAAATTAGTTGCTTAACCGCCAGGTAACTGTAAAACGATCCAAAAATAAATTACTTAGACACTAAGTAACTATAAAAACGATACAATTTAATACCAGAATTGGATAATCATCAAAACCGGGCTTTTCATAAAACACCATATACGAAAATAATGTAAAAATATCCCGTCTCTCGAGAATACGGGTTTTGTTGATTTATCGAAATGGTTATCGTACCGATAATCTTGCGTCGGGCCGCGCACGGGTCAAACCGTAATCCGGATCGAAAAAGTCAAAATACGGAAAATGTCCAAAATTACTAGATTGGGTTAGGAAAGTGTTTTTGGAAGAGTTTCGGGTTGTAAAAACGTTAAAACAGTTGAAGTTGGACGATTCTCGGCTTTATAAACTAATTTTGTAATTACTCAGAAAATAATTAATAATACATAAATCATTATAAAATCATATAACACTCAAAAATTACCAGAAAAAATATCACAATTATCTATATTTTATTCTGGACATATAAAAATTAAAATTCAAAGAATATCACATATAAACAGTCAAAACATCACTTCAATTACCAGATAATTCACTAGAATTCACATAGAATCACATAAATAATTCCAAATAATAATAATAATAATATTTAAAAATATGGGATATTACAGCAGATGCCCTATCTAAGTTCACCTCATCTGAAATCGAGAATTATTCGAGAAGTATCTACTTCCAAGTCCTGATGACCCCAACCATACATGTTAAAAATCTGATAACACCGATCGGTGTGTTGAGCTGTCGGATTAATCCTATCAAGGCTCATCTTTGGACATGATGGCTCCTCGCCGATGTCGAGGAGTCACGCAAGTTGTTGGTGAGAGCATTGAGATATTCTTTGATCGAAGGCCTTTCGTACAAAAGTTCTTTCGTTATTCTATCTTTGAAGTGCTTGAGACCTCTTGAAGCAGGTAAGGCACTTAAGGAGGCCCATGAGGGGATTTGTGGACAGCACTTGGTGGGGCAGAGCCCTCGCTCACAAGATAACCCGATTGGAGTTTTACTTGCGAATAATGCTAGCCGATGCCAAGGCTTATGTGAAGAAATACGACAAATGTGAGAGGCATGCTTTCATTGTACGATATATCCCAGAGAGGCTTACGTCTATCAGCATACCCATCCCTTTCGTAATAATGGGAATGGATATACTTGGTCCATTCTCTATAGTATCAGGACATAGAAAGTTCATTGTGGTAGCCATTGACTACTTCACGAAGTGGATTGAGGCTAAAGCGCTAGCCAAAATAACCATCAAGCAAATTACCCAATTCTTTTGGGAGAATGTGATATGTCATTTTGGAATCCCATGCATCCTTGTCACGGATAATGGGAAATAATTTGATAATACAGAGTTCAAGGAGTACTGCGATGATAACAACATAAGGCTTCGCTTCCCCTAGGTTTCCCATCCACAGGCAAACGGGTAAGGAGAAGTCGTTAATCGGATTATCCTTGATGGACTCAAGAAGATGGTTGAATGCTTAAGAAAAATTTGGGTGGATGAGTTACTGCCTATTATCTGGGCATATCGTACCACTGGTAAAGTTACTACAGAAGCAACCCCATTAATGCTAGCTTATGGTGCCGAGGTAGTAGTGCCCGCAGATATCACACACGGATCACCTATGGTCGAAGCTTATGAGACAGAGACCAACGGTGAAGGCATGAGGCTTGTACTCCACCTCATTAATGAAGTCAATCATGAAGCCAAATTAGGCCATGACGGGCCAGAGAGCTTTAGTAAGGAAGCCCCATCAAGGCAAAAAAGCCTCGGCCGACCCATGACGAAGTCCCCGGTCGACCAAGACACCTCCCGACCAACCTCTTTATTTTCATGGGTTGAGGCTAACCAGGACTAAGAAGTCCTCACAAGGTTGTCCAAAGATGTCTAGAACCAATAGGGATGACCCCCAAATGAAGATTCCACAGAAACAAATTTTGTGAAGAGTAAAACATTGACGAGAACAAGTTTCGTGAAGACTAGAACGTCTACGGAAACAAATTTCATTTGTAGTAGAATGTTTACGAGAACAAGTTTCGTGAAGACTAGAATGTTCACGGAAAAAAGTCTCGTGAAGAGTAGAATGTTCACGGGAATAAGTTTCGTGAAGACTGGAACTTCCATGGAAACAAGTTTCGTGAAGAGTAGAACGTTCACGAGAACAAGTTTCATGAAGATTAGAACATCCACAAAAATAAGTTTTGTAAAAAGTAGTACGTTCACGAGAACAAGTTTCGTGAAGACTAGAACATCCATGGAAACAAGTTTTGTGAAGAGTAGAACGCTCACGGAGGTGAGATTTTTGCCTACCAAGAGTGAGCAAAGCCTAGTCCTCAACATGGATGGGTTAGGCCGACCAGAACACCCACGGAGGTGAGATTCTGGAATACCAAGAATGAGCGAAGCCTATTCCCCTGCATGAAGGGGTTGAGAAGACTAAAATGTCCATGGGAACAAGTACATAAATTCCATGACCCAAGTCGGCAAGATGACTCCCGCTCGGACAGAATCCTCACGGAGGTGAAATTATGTCCTACCAAGAGTCAATGAAGCGTAGTCCTTCACATGGAAGGGTTAGGCCAGCCAGAACCCTCACGGAGGTGAGATTTTGGCCTACCAAGAGTCAGTAAAGCCTAGTCATCTACATGATGTTGGTTAATCTCAAACATGTTTATATCTGTTTGTCTTAGTTACAGCATGCATGATTAGATAGTTTCATTTGAATAAGTCATATAGGAGTTGCTATTTTCTAGGATCACGTAGACTCACGAAATAAATGGTCAGGTAGTTTAGTTCCACTAGGAGTTTGTTGGGAGCATGGCCTGGTTTGTAGGCATGCCTCTGTAGTGCTTTTCTTTGTATAAGTATTGCTTTGCTTAATGAAAATCGCAGGTCTTTTGACAGGCAAACACTCTGAGTATTACTTCTACATTAAACAGTTTATATATATATATGTATGTATCGTGTTTAAAAACAAGAATTGGTATCAGAGCGTAAGATCTTGGTGAATGTCAAAAACTCAAATGATGGATACGGGTAAAGGCAAGAATGGATCGATAGGACTTTCTTATCCAATGTTGGCAAGGAATAATTACACCACCTGGGCCCTAAAGATGAAAATATTTATGGAGGCTCAAGGTGTGTGGAATGCAGTGTCACCGAGTGATGAGAAGGCTGTCGTTGATGTCAGGAATGATAAGATCGCAATGGCCATGATGTTTCAGGGGCTCCCTGAGGATATGTTGTTGTCTGTGGCTCAAAAGAAGACTGCCAAGGAGATTTGGGGGGCTGTCAAGAATTTGTGTCAAGGGTCAGACAAAGTGAAGGCTGCACGTGTACAGACTCTGAAATCAGAATTTGAAACAATATCAATGAAGGAAAGCGAACAAGTGGACGATTTCTACATGAGAATCAATGGTTTAGTCACAAACATTCGAACACTTGGTGAAGAGATGAGTGAGTCGTATGTTGTCAAGAAATTTTTGAGGTCTGTTCCTTCAAAGTTTCTGCAAATTACGTCCACAATGGAGCAATTTGGTGATCTCGACACCATGACTATGGAAGAAGCTGTGGGCTCACTCAAGGCACACGAAGAACGTCTAAGGGGTAAAAGTGACAACAGTGAGAGTCAGCTACTGTTGACAAAAGAGGAATGGGAGAGACGAGAAGGAGGTGAAAAGCTTCTGTTAACCAAGGAGGAGTGGATGAAACATACTAACACTGGAGGAACCTCGAATTACAGAGGAAGGGGACGTGACAAGAGCACCGTGAAGTGCTACAACTGCCACATATATGGTCACTATGCCTCTGAATGTCGTAAGCCAAGAAGAAATCGAGATATAAAACATGAGGCCAACATGACAATGGTGAGTGATGATGAGCCCGCTCTGCTTCTAGCCAAACATGTTAAGGAGGAACCAGAAATGAAACTATTACTTGAGGAACGTGTAGTGCCGTCACTGTTGCCAAAGGTTGGGGGCAAAGATAGTGAATCAAACATTTGGTATTTGGACAACGGAGCTAGTAATCACATGACAGGTTTCAAATCTAAATTCTCGAGTCTAGATGAAAGCATCACTGGGGAGGTACGGTTTGGAGATGGCTCGACCGTGAGAATTGAAGGAAAAGGGACAATTATGCTACTGTGCAAGAATGGCGAGGAAAGGGCATTAAACGAGGTATTTTACATTCCGAGTTTGCATAATAATATAATAAGCTTAGGTCAAATTTCTGAAGATGGTGATAAAGTGGTTATTAGAGGTGAATATTTGTGGATTTTCGATAAACAAGAGCGATTATTGATGAAAGTAAAGCGGTCACCCAATAGGCTATATAAGATAATTGTTGAAACTAGTAAGAATGTGTGCTTGATGTCTGTGAGTAATGAGGTTTCAAGCTTGTGGCATAAACGGTTGGGTCACTTAAATTATAATGCAATGGAATTGATGTGGAAGCACAAAATGGTACATGGCCTACCGAAGTTGCAAGCCTTAAAGGGAGTGTGTCAAGGGTGCATCATGTCCAAGCAAACGAGGAAACCAGTGCCAAGCAAAGCAAATTTTAATGCTCAGAATGTGTTGGAATTAATTCATGCCGACCTTTGTGGTCCTATTTCTCCGGACACCAACTCGGGCTACAAATATTTTTTCTTACTGGTAGATGACTACAGCCGATACATGTGGGTGTACTTTCTCAAAAGCAAGGATGAGGCATTGGGCGCATTCAAGAATTTTCAGGCTCAAGTTGAGAAGAAGTCGGACAAAAAGGTGAAGGTGTTGAGAACGGATCGAGGAGGAGAGTTTGTGTCGAAGGAGTTCAGGGACTTTTGTACAACCACTGGGATTGAAAGACACTATACTACGCCCTACACTCCTCAGCAAAACGGAGTAGTAGAACGTAGAAATAGGACTGTGGTCGAGATGACAAGATGCAGCCTGAAAGAAATGCAAATGCCTGCAAAAATGTGGGCAGAGGCTGTTAGAAATTCGGTTTATATCCTTAACAGGGTCCCTACAAGAGCACTGTCTGGGCAGACTCCATACGAAATTTGGAATGAAAGGAAGCCAGATATAGCGCATATCAGGACATTTGGATGTCTGGCACATGCAAAAATTCTCAACAACAAGACTAAGAAGCTTGATGACCGCAGTATACCTGTTGTGAATCTTGGAAGAGAGCAAGGTACAAAAGGATATCGATTGTTTGATCCTGATGGAAAACGCATTTGTATAAGTCGGGATGTTGTGTTTGAGGAGACTAAAACATGGCCCTGGAATGAGCTGGAAGATTGTGATATTGGGAGAGTACAATTCCCCATCCCAGAGTTAAATGACTATACAGAAATACTCGAAGGTCATGAAGAAAATGAGTATGAGGAAACACGTCAAGTCGAGACGAATACACCAGCATCTGAACCTTCAGTGTCAAAGCTTCGCAGAGATGACTATGACGACAGTGTGGAACCAAAGAAAAGCAGGCGTCTAAGTGACATATATAATGAAACTGAAGAGATTGTCATGGACGAGGAATTGTTTCTCATGGGGGTTGAAGAACCAGTGAACTACAAGCAAGCTGTAAAGGATGAAAACTGGAAAAAGGCCATGAACAGCGAAATGGAATCAATTGAGGAAAACGGAACATGGAAGCTCACAAGCTTGCCACCTGATCAGAAGGTCGTGGGTTTAAAGTGGATATTTAAGTTAAAAAAGGATGCAGCAGGAAACATTGTAAAGTATAAAGCACGACTGGTAGCAAAAGGCTACGTTCAGGAACATGGCGTGGATTTTGACGAAGTTTACGCCCCAGTAACTCGGTTAGAGACGGTGAGACTACTACTGGCCTTAGCAGCGAAATCAAGTTGGCAGGTTCATCACCTTGACGTGAAAACAGCGTTTTTAAATGGAAATATAAAAGAAAATGTTTTTGTTTCACAACCTGAGGGGTTTGAAGTGACTGGACAGGAAAACAAGGTGTATAAACTTGTAAAAGCATTGTATGGCTTGAGACAGGCGCCTCGTGCGTGGTATGAAAAATTGAATGAATGTCTGATAAGTCTTGGTTTTATTAGATGTCCTTATGAACATGCTGTATATACAAGAAAGTCAGGAGAAGAGAATATGATAGTGGCTGTATATGTCGATGATCTCCTAATCACGGGCTCAAAGGTGTCAATGATAGAAGAGTTCAAGAAAGAGATGAGTCAAAAGTTTAAGATGAGCGACATGGGTAAGTTGAATTACTACTTGGGAATAGAAGTTAAGCAGGGTGATGGAGTCATTGAACTTAAGCAAACCGGTTATGCACGTAAAGTTCTAGAGAAGGCAGGGTTGAACAAATGTAACCCCGCAAAATATCCCATGGATTTGAAGGCGCAGATTTGCAAGGATGAAGGGGGTGAGCCTGTTAATCCAACTCGATATAAGAGCATGATAGGGGGGCTTCGATACTTGGTAAATACACGTCCTGACATTGCTTACTCAGTGGGAATACTGAGTAGATACATGGAGACTCCAACACAACTTCACTTGAACGCTGTGAAACGGGTCATGAGGTATGTCAAAGGAACATTACAGTACGGGTTAGTGTACACCAGGAATAGTGGAAATAACATCTTGACGGGGTTTTCAGACAGCGACTTGGCTGGAAATTTGGATGACCGACGAAGCACTGGAGGTATGGTATTCTACCTCAATGAAAGTATAGTCACCTGGGTATCTCAAAAACAGAGATGCATTGCATTGTCTTCGTGTGAAGCAGAGTTTATGGCAGCAACATCTGCTGCCTGCCAGGGAATTTGGGTACGAAATGTCTTGATGAGAATTACAGGTGAAGAAATGGGACCAGTTATCCTGTGTGTCGACAATAAATCGGCCATTGACTTAGCTAAGAATCCTATGTTTCATGGAAGGAGTAAACATATTGATATAAGATTTCACTTCATACGAGAATGTGTTGAGCGAGGAGAAGTGGTGTTGAGGCACGTCAATAGCAGTGAACAAAGAGCAGACATTATGACCAAGGCATTGGCGACGTTCAAATTTGAAAAGATGAGAAATCTGTTGGGAGTAAAGGAGTTGTCAAAACATGTTTGAGCTTAAGGGGGTGTTTGTTGGTTAATCTCAAACATGTTTATATCTGTTTGTCTTAGTTACAGCATGCATGATTAGATAGTTTCATTTGAATAAGTCATATAGGAGTTGCTATTTTCTAGGATCACGTAGACTCACGAAATAAATGGTCAGGTAGTTTAGTTCCACTAGGAGTTTGTTGGGAGCATGGCCTGGTTTGTAGGCATGCCTCTGTAGTGCTTTTCTTTGTATAAGTATTGCTTTGCTTAATGAAAATCGCAGGTCTTTTGACAGGCAAACACTCTGAGTATTACTTCTACATTAAACAGTTTATATATATATATGTATGTATCGTGTTTAAAAACAAGACATGAAAGGGTTAAGCCGAGTAGAATGCTCAACAAAAAAATTTGAGGAACTCGACGACCAGGCCGACCAAGAGACATCCTAGCCGAGTCTTCCATATTGGAGGGTGAGGTCGAGTGAGATGCATCCCTAAAAGAAAATAAATAAATTCAAGAACGATCACGACTCGGCCGACCACGACCTCCACGAAAGTGGAGTCCTTGCCGACCAAGAGTCCTAGGGGCCGATTCCTCCACATGGAGGCCTCTGGCCGACTAGAACCTCAATGAAGGTTGGTCCAGAGCCTCCTGGAGGACTTCCCGTGACCCCCCTGGGATTCTTTTTGAAAATTTTAAAAAAAATCAAAAATTTTGATTTTTTTTTCTCAGGATTTTAAACTTAGTCCCGTTTAGAGCCAATTAGTGAGGATTAGCCCCGGTTAGGGTCGATTATGTTGGGATTTGTGGCACAAACGCATCGGAAAAATAAAAAATAAATATGAAAAACAAAACCCCAAACACAAGATCCATTCGAAACAATACATTTAATTCGGAGATTAGATGTTTACCTTAATAAAGCTTTCCTTCTGATTGTGATGAACGTACAGATTAGGGGTGAGGCGGTGCGGGCGGTGCGGTTTTTTCCTTAAACTGCAAACCAAACCGCATTTACGGTTTGATCAAATTTTCAAACCGCACCCGCACCGCGTACCCTTAAAAACCGTATAAACCACACCACGAAAATACGGTGCGGTGTGGTGCGGTTCACCGCGGTTTACACTTTAAAAATTTGAAAGATTTAAATAAAATACAAAACTTAAATTTAATCAAAATTCCGAATGTTATAACACAAATTCGCCAATATTTTTCAATAATACAAGTTAGAAATTACACACCGAAAAGTTTAACTTTTTTAGGAATTCAATTACAAAACAAAAATAACTTAAAAGTGCAAAGAAAAAGACATAAATAGCAGCTCCAAAATTTGATCATGAATTATTATTAAGTTTGAAAAAATAAATTTGTAAACAATGATCATGAATTGAGTTCAAGACTAACTATTCTAATCACATAAGAAATAGTAGGATGTAATGTAATCTTGGTACTTGTGGGAAGTGCTTGTGCGGCCAACTGAAGAGCAAACAATAACCTAATTAAGTATTGGGTTGTAAATATTTAGTGGGATGACCCGATAGGAATATAAGTATATTATATATATATTCTTTTATAACATATTAAATATTACGGTGCGGTGCGGTTTGAACCGCATTTCAGAAATTTAAAACCACAACTCGCACCGCACCGCGCGATTTATTAAAAATTCAAACCGCAACCGCACCACGAAAATTAAAAACCGTATTTTGCGGTGCAGATTGATACGGTGCGGGCAGTTTTTACGGTTTTATGCTCACCCCTAGTATAGATCTTGATGAACCAACACAACATCCCTCATTTCGAAGATCTGCTCTCCAAGGTATCCACACGAACGTCCGATCGTCCAATGATTACCGGAGCCGGTACTAGCCGATTTGGTTGCCTCCTTGGTTTTCTAAAAAATGTGATGTTTCAACTAAACCCTAAAAATATATATCTTAATGTATATATATAGGGGAGAGAGAGGAATCGGGCCTAACCCTAATCTTAATGTGCTTCTAAAAGGACCCATTCTGATTTTGGGTTTATATTATTATTAAATTCAAATTTTAATATATATAAAATTAATCAAGTCTCACTTAATTAATTTAATAACTAAATTTGAATTAATAATAATAAAATATTTAAATTCATAATTTAAATAACACTCCGTTTTAAACGTTTTTTGTGTGTGACCCTTTAGGTTATTATTACGTTGACAATAATTTTATTTTCTAATAATAAAATTATAAACAATGAGTGACATCTAGTAATACATCATTGCTCCCCAAGTAATAATAATAATTGGTGATTCAATTAAATCTTTCGTGAGTAATGTACAATGTAATATAATCCCTTTAGCCTTATATTATAGATCAAACTCGAGGCATGCATTGTGTCATCCTCTGTTAACGTTTAATCCTTCTTTCCTTGATCAATGAGTAAACTATTAAACAAATCAATATTTGAGCACGACCATGCATTTTATAGTCTTACTCAATCAAGAGGCCAATAATATCACTCCTTTAATATAGGAGGGCTAAATCCCATCTAGATCATTCATATTTCTCATACGATTCATAATATACTCAATATCTACTTTTATGATAACCCCGGTCAAGAATAACTTTCAATAGTATCAAAGTATATTAATTCTCATATAGAAATATAATGATTTCAGGTCTAAGGACCAATACATCATTATCACTGTGAGATTAACTTATGACATATTAAACATGTAGTATCTCACAACAAATCAATCCAACACCATATATTTAATACGTGTGCCTGTTTTTTGACTTTAGTATCACCATACCTATGATCAATGAGATGTGATCATCAGTCAACAAACACACTAGTCTCAACGTATTTATTATCGTCCCTTAACAATAATAATTGACTAGGGACCTTTAGGAATAATAATACTATTCTCATAATCTCATTTCTAAGTCACGTACTTAGAGATATAGATTTACATATCATATTCCAAGGATATTTATTAATCTAACCTTTTATCGTAGAAAATAAAGATATAATAAATTACTAAAGAATAATCCATGGAATCATAATTGATAATCCACATGTTTCATAATATAAACATAATAGTGTTGTCTCTAGGGCACAAACACTAACAATCTCCCACTTGCACTAGAGCCAATCACCCATGTATCTAATACCCATGGAACTAGTATGACCTTCGTGCTTTTGTTGCGACAAAGCCTTAGTTAGTGGGTCTGCAACATTATCATCAGTATGCACTTTACATATATATATATATATCTCCTCTTTCATTAATCTCTCGAAGAAGGTGATATCTCCTATGTATTTGCTTTGCCCGGGAATGGGACCTTGGTTCTTTAGCCTGCGCAATGGCTCCATTATTATCACAGTAAAGATCAACCAGATATGTGATCGATGGAACCACACCAAGTCCCGTTATGAATTTCCGTATCCAAACAGCCTCGTTGGCTGCTTCACTGGAAGCAATATACTCAGCTTCCATTGTAGGAACAGCTATTGTCTCTTGCTTTGAACTCTTCCAGATTACAGCACCTCCATTAAGGCAAAACACAAAACCCGACTGAGATACTGAATCGTCTTTATCTGTCTGGAAGATGGCGTCAGTGTAACCCTTTACAACCAGCTTCTCATCTCCTCCATACACCAAAAATATTCTTGACAGTTGTCCAGTGACCATCACATGGATTAGACTAGTATCTGCTCGTCATGCTCAAGGCATAATAAACATCAGGACGAGTACATATCATCGCATACATTATAGATCCAATTGCCGAAGTATATGGAACTTTTCTCATACGTCCCTTATCATCTAATGATTTAGGGCAGTTGTCTTTTGAGATCAATATCCCATGAGACATTGGAACATATCATCTTTTTACCTCTTGCATCCCAAAATGATGCAATACTTTATCAATGTATGTACTTTGACTTAGGCCGATTAATTTCCTTGATCTATCTCTATAGATCTTGATCCATAATATATAGGTAGCATCGCATAAGTCCTTCATCAAGAAACTATTTCCCAACCAAGTCTTAACAGCCTGTAGTGAAGGTATGTCATTCCCTATTAGTAATATGTCATCTACATATAGTACTAGGAATGCCACATGGCTCCCACTAACATTCTTGTAAACACATGGTTCATCTTTATTTTGAATAAAGCCAAATTTATTGACTGTTTCATCAAAATGACGATTCCATCTCCTGGAGGCTTGCTTCAATCCATAAATAGATCGAAGCAACTTACAGACCATCTTAGCAAACATGGGATCGACAAAACCCCCAGGTTGTATCATGTATACATCCTCTTCAAGGCTCCCATTTAAGAAAGCGGTTTTGACATCCATTTGCCAAATCTCATAGTCGTAGTAAGAAGCTATTGCTAGCAAAATCCTGATGGACTTGACCATAGCAACTGGTGAAAAAGTTTCATCATAGTCTATACTATGAATTTGTTTGAAACCTTTTGCCACTAGTCACGCTTTATAGGTCTGTACTTTACCATCCATGTCAGTTTTCTTCTTCAAAACCCACTTGCACCCTATAGGTTTTACCCCTTCAGGTGGATCAACTAAAGTCCATATTTTATTTTAATACATGGATTCCATTTCGGATTTCATGGCCTCTAGGCATCTCGCAAAGTCTGGACATCTTGTACATGAAAATTAGCCCCGTTTAGGGCCAGTTAGCCCCGATTAGGGCTTATTAACAGCTTTCACCTTATAATTACCCTTGATGAAGGTTAAAGGGTGATAAACGCTCGCTTTTTAGTCCCGATTTGGACCGCTTAGTGTCAAACTCTATTCAAGTAGCCCGTGCAAACATCTTAAGTGTGTATACTCACATTAAAAATGCATAAATCGCTGAAAATGTGTAGGTCGCTCCATACTTTAGGATAAAATGACGATACCCATGAAGGGCCGATACCCATAAAAGGCCATTGCCCGAGATGGGCCATTACCCATGAAGGGCCGATACCCGAGAAGGGCCGAAAGTACCCCAAGTCGCGAATAGACCATTATAACTTCCATGATCGCGTAGTCTTCTCGAAGTTGGGGGGCAAATGATATGGATATAAAATACATCCTAAAGACATATTAAATGTCATATTAATTACACTTGGAAGTCTTATCCAAAGTCCAATACAAACCATGATGATCAAGGCCTGTCACAGAATAAAGATGGCCCAAGTCGTCAAGGACCACATGCAGGGGTCGTCAAGGCCCACGAGCAGAAATCATCAAGGTCCACGAACATAAATTGTTCGCGGACTAGGCCCAATACAGCTGAAAGACCAGAGACTTAACGTCTAACATGGACACTAACTCCTACAAGGAAGGATCTAGTTACCCCTGCCTTAGAGTAGTCCTAATTACAATCTAAGTTGGAGACTTGTCCGCCAAGTCTCCCAACATGAGTCTAACCCCAGACTCACCTTTATATAAAGAGCTTCATCCCTTAATCTAAAACTATGTTTTTGACTTGATTCTCTACAACACAGAGATATGTAGGCATCTTACGAGGATAGCCGGTCCACGACCGCAAGTGCAACCATTAAAGACGAAACTCACAAACTCTAGCATTAGATACTAACGAACCCTAATTTTAATTCCACAACAAAAGCTATTTAAATTTGAAAAAAAATATTACTACTTGAAATATATAGTAATATTGTTATTTTTATCTGTATTTACAAAATTTAAATATTTTTAATTGAAAAGATAAGTTTTAAATCGGGCCAATTGAATCACATTTAAATTGATTTTAATTTTGTATAATCTTGAAATCCATTATATACTGACCATATCCAACTAATTATATTATATTTGATTTTTGTTTTTCTATAAAGCCGGATCAATGATTTACTTTTACTTAACTCAAATGAACAATATATATAAATGGTCAAATTTTATTTTTAATTTTAATTCTGTTTATCGTGGATCAACTCTATAATTTTTTAGCAGTTTTAACCTGACGCAGTAATAACGATAAATGAATTAACAGTTCAATAATATAATTTTTTTAGCTGAATCAATAGTTTTGTTATTTTGTTTTTGCCTAAATCCATTATACCGGTCAAATCTAACTAATTATACTTAATTCTATTTAAATTTATTTTAATATCGACCAAAAGTATAATTTTGTTTTATTCGGGATGAATAGTGTATATATTTTGTCTTATTTCATTGCCATTACACAGTTAAAGGAATCTCTATTTAGATTTTGAAAAAAGTACTATATATTACATAGATATAAAAGCAATATCGTGTATATATAAACCCAAGTACGATATTGACTGACTACCAAATTTTTAATATTTGGGCGTACAATGCACGAATATTTAATTTTTTATTTAACAAATGTTTATTATTTTGAAGTAGTTAAAAATAATCAAACTGAAGTTAAAACAAAAAAAGTTACTGAGTTTCGTTTGATTTTATTTCGGCTTTATCTTGAGTTCTATAAATCAGATTTTCATGAGTTTATAGCCCACACAAAACTCACGAAATAATATTTAATTCAGTGATGATTTAAAAATTTTGTCCATCAAATCTTATCCAACAATTGAAGAAAAAAAATACGAATTTTGCATTAGTATCCTATTAAGACTGGAATTCCAACTTCTTTTTTGTTTAAATATTTCAAAATGTAGGATATTCTTTTCAATTTTGAATACCTACTTATCGTTGGTTATAAAATATTCTTTTATTTTCATTATAGAATTCTTACTTATTTTTTGTTTAAATCATTGAAAAGATAGGATATTTTATTCAATCTAGAATACCTATTCATTGTTGGATATACAATATTCCTTTATTTTAGATTCGACGCTTGTGATCAATTTTTTTAAGGAAATTTGTATAATATGTCCCCAAAGAATGAGTTAGTTTGTGAATATGTCCCTTTTTATTTAAAAATTATAAATGTGTCACATAGTTAATTTAAACTTATATATAACTCACATACATGTATAATTGAATATCAATATTAATTGTACTAAAATGTCCCTTAGATAATATACTACAATTTAAAACATTGTTACTTGTTACTTTAAATATATAAAATATGTTCCATCCAGATAATACAGGCCACAGAAAAACATGTCATATAACATGGCAGAGCCAGCAAAAGCATTGTCTGGAAATGGAAAATTCTACACATTAAAGGAATGAAAACTTGGACCTGAACTACTACGTAATATTAAGCAACAAAAATTAAATGATATTTGTAACGCCCCCAAATCCGGGGTCAGGAATCTGGGTCGTCATGCCATCCTTCACTCATGTGTAACCTGGTATTGATTCAATAATCCAACAGACCCCAATCTCATACTCGCACACACAAGTTATAGCCTTAGAAATGACGTACAAAATGTAATCTTCTTTTATTACACTCAAATGTACTTTACAGGATCTCAAAAAATCATTTATAACCTCTATATGAAGTTACAATAATTATGACTGATATCTTATATCTATCTGATACTCTAGCACACCTGAGGCAAAGCTGCCAGGGATCCTCCCCAGGACTGCAAGCGACTAAGTCCCACACCGGCATACTGGTTATTTGTTGTGTTGTGTCATTTAAAAGAAAGCAACAGTGAGCTATAATGCCCAACATAATAATGTATACTATGAAAATGACTGTATGATAAACTCACGTAAAACATCATATTTGATAGTTACGTTTTATTTGAAAATAGTTTTCCTTGGTGATACACACCTTTTACGAAAACAATCCTTTGGTGGATTTTATTAACCTGCGAATACCTTAATAATAAACCCAGCACCTAGGCTTGGGTTACGGTATTGCATCACAATTCCAACTGGAAGAATAGGACATTCGTTGGAGCCACCGCATACGATGATCAGTCGTAATACGATAATAGTAACCTATTCTACTAGTAGAGGGACGACACCTTCACATCTCGGTTATCACCCTTGCCGCATACGGGCTATGTGTCCTCATTTTGGATAAACACACACTTCGCAGGTCCATAGGTACATATTGTACCGTCTCCTACGGTACCAGTAGTCTATCCAATACACGAAGTACTTGGATCCTACCCCTCCCTTGTCCATTAGGAATCCTATCATATCTAGAGAACTCGAACCACATCGAAGTTCCTCCAAGCGTTTTGCTTGTTGATAGGCATAACTTTACTGTATATATATATGTCCTTCCGAAAGTTTTCGGAGGAAGTACTAAGGATGTGAGTTGACCGTTGTCAACATATAATTAAATAAGGGGGAAAAGTTTCTCCTTGAAACTATATTCAAAATATTAAATAAGTCGGGATAATATTCTCCGACGATCTAAAATTACTCGGATGATTTTCCGAAATCAGAAAGTATGTTTTAAATCAGGATCTATGATTTTAAATCAAAATAAACTCTTTAATTAAATAATAAATAAGTAAATGATAATCGATAAATAATTAAACCTCAAATGAGTTTACTCTTCAAATGAGTATTTAAAATAATATTCCTCAACTAGTTTATGTTTACGCAATTAATAAGCTTTAATGATTAATCAGGTTTCAAATATATAATTGTTGGGGTATACTACGCCCATGATAAAAGAATAAGTATATAGTATTTATTATTCGAATCAATAAAATATAGTTGAGGGAATATGATCGTTGGGAAATCATTTTAATAAAAGTTCGAGGATTTTTAATGTTTCGTAAGTGGACGATGAGTCCCTTTTAAAACGTACTACTATGGACTTATAATCGTCCAAAACATCTCCGGGATGATTCCCGGGTTTATACTTTATAAAACAAAACTGACCGACTCTCGGTCTTATGACTTATACATCACGCTCTACTATAGCGTTAATATTCTTAACAAAAATGCCTACGGAATACTTCCGGGTTTTCATCAATTTCAATGACCGATCCTCGGTCTAAAATATATACACGCCACGCTACTCGCTAGCGTCAACATTCTCAATTATAAACTCCTCCGAGATACTTCCGGGTTTTTATAAGCTTACACCGACCGACTCTCGGTCTAAATATAATATTTCGAACTCGTTATGAACATATACTAGAAATTATGAATAATAGAGGAATGTAATACATCCCAACTTCGTAAAACAGTTTAAAGCAATCTCATGCATATATCACAGTTTTGTAAAATATTCACAACACAACAGTTCTTAAAAGGTAGGGTTTAAAAACTTGCCTGGGTATCTCGAGGTGGAGGATACTCTAGGTTCCGCTTGGAAATCTATAACCATAAACACAATTCGTTAGGTCCCGTTCTATTTTACGGCGACTCGCACTCACGCGCTACTTATTATGCACCCTCTCAACTTATACTGCCCTTATTATTCCTTTAAGTCCTGATTCACATCATGGTCCCTTCGTTTTGCTAAGTATCTTAGGTTCATTCTCTTTATCGTCGTCGGCTCCGCTTATGGATTCTTACGATTTCTACTCGCGCGGTCTCGGCTCCGATATTTTTATAAAACTCAAAAATCATTGTTTTCACTTGAAATTTATATGGCAGTTAGGAAACTCAATATGTTACCCTCTGTTAAAAATTCATGATTTATAAACACTTTAAGTCGATCCTTTATATTTTCAAAGTTCGTGATTTGTAGCAGTTTTTGTAGCGTAAATCACTTTTACTAAAACGACCATAACTTTTGATCCGTAAATCGGAATCAAGCGATTCAAGCGCCTAAATGATCCTTATAACATTTAATTTCATAATAAAGGGTTAGTTTTCAAGAAACTACAGTTTAAAACTCCGGGATTTTCTGCAGAAACTTAAGGTTACGATTCATTGGTTTTAACGGAGTTACGTTTACGATCGAGGTTTCGTTTACGCCCTAACTCTTAACACAACCACCAACAATCATCATTTCATCATCAAAACTTAAAATCCTCTCAAGAACATCATATTCTTGAGGCAACAACAATCAACCTTAAATATACTTAACTTAAACTTCAAGATCTCAACAATACCACTTCTTAAACTAAGTTTTCTACCACATACTAAATGGATCTTAAAAATGAATCTTAAAAATGAATCTTAAATAAAGTTGGGCCAAAGATTTTTACCTTTCTTGAAATCTTGAGATGTCTCCTTGAGGATGGTGGAGGCTTGGAAGTGGTTGGTATGATTTTTGGAGCCTAGAACCACCATTGAAATCAAGAAACCAAAGAGAGGTTACTATTCATACTATTCACTAGTGAGTTTCTTGATTTTATTTTACCCATCAAACCTTGATAAAAAGAGATGAAAGAATTTTCTTACCTTATTTTAATTTCTAGGAGTCTTGAGAATTAATTGGATGATTTTACAAGAGCTAGAACTTGGAGATTTGAATTTGAATTCCCCTTTTTTTCTTCAAATTGCCGAATGAAAGCAATTGGGTTGGGGGGTATTTATACTACTCTTGGTTGCTTCTCTTGGATGCTTTGCTAGGTTGCTTCTAGGAAGATGAGGTGATATCTTGCAATTGATTTTATTCTCCTAGTATAGCATTCTAGGTTGATTCTTGGTTGCAAATCATAGGGACAAATCTTTGTAGCTTGCTAGCTTACAAGCTAACTACAAGGTTTAGCTTCCTTAGCACACTATTTTGCTAGCTAGCTTGATCATCCTATGGTTAGCTCACTATTTGATGAAGTAACCATGGTTACTTCCTTACCATGGTTTAGTTAGTGCGTTACGTTTATTTAATCGTTTACACGTTCGCTCGGTTACTTAAACGTTCTTCGTAATACTTACTCGTAAATGGTTCGCGATGTAATTCTTTCGTATTTATTTCTTATATTTCTAATTATCCTACTTGAATATAAATCCGCAGGGTTTTAATCTCGTAATAATATGGTGATTCCCGTGATCCTCGATGAGTCGTAAATATGGTCATTTTTCAAAGTTCGTTTTCTTCGAAAAATAATAGCGTTTACATACACTCATTTGGTACGTATAATCGTAATATCAACTCCGAAACTCATTTTCTCATGCACTACATAGTGTGGGCTCAAATGTGTTTCCCGTCCGTCAGGGTTACTATTCATTAAACGTTTTACAAGGTCTCAAAAATTCAAGTTAATATATTATCATTCATAAAGGTCTTTTACCGATGTCAAAAATTTGGGTTCTTATAGTCTTCGCCCCTTAAAATGATTTCGTCCTGGAATTAGTTCAGAAACAGGTAGGGATATGCTTCTTGCATGACAACCTCGAGTTCTCACGTTGACCTTGCAGTATTTGATCTCTTCATAAAATTTCCACTCATCCATCCAATATATTTCCGGGTACTCGTCCTTGTAGTCTTATGACCTCTACACGTTACTCGACATACGCTAAGTCTGGCTACGAGTTTATTAGCTCATTTTCAATCATATGTTTGGTTTTGACGGTTAAATTTCCTAACCTTGATTCATGGTACTCGTTATAAACTTGGTGACCGTTCGATGATGGTGCTAATTTATAAGGCAACTTTCTTAGTCCTTTAATTTCTCAACTGGTCCAATAAAACTTGGGTTCAACACTCCTTTCCCTTTCGAATCTCATCACTCCCTCCTCGGGAGGTACTTTCAACAATACTTGGTCCGCTACTTCGTACTTTCTGTCTTTATAGTTCTGGTCTGCATATCTCTATTGTTCATCTTGGGCTGCCACTAGCCGGGTTCTGATAAGTTGTAGGAATTCCTGTTGTCTGTTGACTCAACTACGGTCCAGTATCCTTCGCTTACCAATTTCTTCCCAACCTAAGAGAGAATGATTCTTTCTTCCGTACAAGCTTTGTAGCCGTTCCAATGCACGCATGATAACTCGTTATTATCGATAATTCGATTAACGTCAACTGGCCGCTTCATTCCCCTTAAAAATTGATAACATGGACGATTAGTGCATCTTCTAGTGTTTGGAATCATCCTTCAACTTATTTGTTTCCCCCTACATCGCTCCTACTAGTTCTAGAGTTTCATTCCTTAATGTTTTCCTATTTTGGGCGCATCATCTCTGTCGATTATTCTACGTAAGAAGTTCTCATCGCATTTCTACACGCTCGTCTTCTGCTACACGCTTAGCGCCAGATTTAACATTTCTTCCCGTAGTAGCGTAAAGCACGTCATCATTCTGTTGCCATCTTGAAGGAAGCACCATTTCATACGCAATTTATTGACACATTTTAGGATCGTGCAACGTTCAGCTTCCGTCATCGGTCGGACTTCTTTAATCATTCCCCGTAGAATATCTATAGTACTACGACACTTTCTTGGTCGTACTTGTTATTCTCGCTAGCGCCTTAGACGTATTCACGTTTATTGGTACCTGCTACTAGTGGCCTTTATAGGGCGTGTACGATCTTCTTTGGCTTTTATCAGCTCGGACAATGACATCCTTCATTCTTTCACGCTGTCCTTTGTAAGGGATATCGGTGACTATTTTTCGTATGCTAGCGTGGTAAGTACATCTACACGAATTATCTTTCAATCAATAGGCGATTCCCCAAACCTTTCTAAGTAAAAGGTAAGCCACTAGACGTATCTTCAATGATCAGGATAGTCTTCTCGTTCTACTTGTTGATTTGAGAACTCTAAGTCGTGCCTCAGTCCGTCCTTTTTCGTAAAATATCTTGGGAAATAGTCTCGTTGTGAAATTAAATCTTGGGTCCTTGTGTGGTGCAGTCGTCACGGGCTCTCTCTGCCCCAATTATCTCTTATTCGTTCATAGAAAATTTTGTAGAGTGTACATCTATCGTTTGCATAATAAAGTAAGCGGTCCTATTTAATCTATCACTCCAAATCCTCAAATAGCACGACGGCTAACTTGGTTCTTGATAATCCTCCTTCAAAATTTATTATAATTAACTCTTAACCCTATTTGGGTCATCTACAATTCGAAATCGCCAAAATTTTAACCCTCGCCTTCCCGTTTTCATTTTCAACCATGTCGAATACTTACTTACCTACTCAATGACATCCTTTTTCATATTCTGTCATGACTAATATTCGTTTACATTTTTAGGCACCTTTAAGTCTTCTTGTTAAGTAATAAAGCATTATTCTCATGCGATCCTTCTCATCAGTTATTCTGAGACTTGTCATCCTCCATATATCTTTTCCCACTTAAAGTATCGGCCACCACATTGGCCTTTCCTTGATGATAATAGATTCCTCAATCATGGCCTTTGATCAATTTTGACTATATCCTCTATCTCGTGTTCAGTGTAAAAAAAAATTCCAAAATTTTCTCATAAGTAAACTTCATGTCCCTTTCAGTCCGAACCTTATCGCAATTATTCTAGATCATTATTAGAAAGCCTTATGTCACAGTTCTTAAGCTGCGTAGACATATCATTAGACTTCACGCAACATCCTATTTTTATCGTTGAGTATTTCTAGCACGGGATTTCTACTAAACTTACCTTTAATTCTTGAAAATCTTATTCCTCAAATTCATACATGCTTGATTTTCCCCGAATTTATTAGCACCTTTCTCGATAATGTTTCATAGAAGTGTACCTCACTAATCACGTCGTATCCCTATTTTCGTTCTTCTATAACCAATATTAAAGATACTTATGATAATAACTAAACATGGTATTCTTCTTTTTAAAACAACTTACTCCTCACGATGCTCCGATTGCACCATCATAGCACTGAGCTTTCAGTCTCATATTACAACAATCGGTTCTCAACTATACCTTTCTTTATTGGGAAGGCAATTATCCTTGGAAAAAGATTTTCACAATATCGATGAAATTTAGACAGTCTTGACAAGGTTTCAAAATCTAACATCTGAACAAATAATGGGCTCTGAATAAAAGAGTCGCAACACTCAGAAGATTTATAACTTGGAAGGAAGAATATAACAAGGATTATCCTTCCATGTCCTTAGAATTCTATATTGTCATATTATGGAGAATATCCATTGAAAGCAATGATTGTTGAATAATAACATCATACAAATGATACTTGTAAGATTTTCCCATTGAAAGAATACTTTTCTTCTCGAATAATGAAAGAAATATCGAATAACATCCTCAACCAAAAGTTAACCATTGAGGTCTCAAAGAGGTGCTATTTTGAAAGAAGGAGTTTTACGCAATGATTAACAAATAAGGAAGTATATTGTTCTTCAATCACTTTATGATTTTAATTGGATATTTATTATATAAACGAAAGAATAAAATATTTCATGAACAAAATATTTCATAAAACTGAATGTGAATTCTCGTTTGAGTGGGCGACCTAGTTAGGTCTCAATTATATCATTCTTTGAAAATTTCGTCAACAATTAAATCTGGCATATATAATGCACTAAGGAATAATCAAAATTTTATTGGAAGTGGAACTAGCAAAATAATAACTACTCCATATCAAGCAATATTATCAACCGGCTAAGAAAATGGCCAGCACAATTGGTTTGACCCATAGCAACTAGCTAGGACGATTAGCTAGGCTTTCGTCATATTAATTAAAATTTTGACTAGTTAGGACAATTAACTAGTCATTCATGAGAACATATACAACTAGGCATATTTCAGTTTGTTTGAAAGAAAAAAAAATCTCAACATCGTAACCACTGAAGAAATTGTGGCTACCTGGATGACGATTTTAAAATAAGGAGTTTTTTTTAATTTGGGCCGAGAAAGATAATTATAACTCTGAATCGAGTGGTCTTGGCATCGGAACAATCGATAGCCTCTTATCAAACATTTCTTTCCAAATAAAGGGTACACTCATAGGTGCCCTAGTTCACATACTTTATCAGATCTTTAAATAGAATTGAATCGGAATACTAATATCAAATTGATACCCTTACTATGATTTCAAAGTTCAATATATAATTTCATCCCAATTAGAGGAAAAGGATTCCCGAGGAATATATGGATATTTGATCATCCATGTTTTTAACAATTTGTTAGATATTTACAATCTCGACTGAAAGAGTAAGTATGAAAGAAGAATCAAATGAAGATACTCATTATGAATGTTCATCGATGAATTGAGGGAAAATTTATATAAGAAAATCTATTGGATAATTGAAATGAAGTATAAATATCTCTGAGTTGAACAAGAAGATCATAAATCTATGAATGAAAGTTCATGGATTAACTAAAAGAATTGAACAAGTCATGATGCGGAGAAAGACTATTCAAGATGGTCACATCAGAAGTTCAAAGTAGGGAACGAAAATGATTGTCTGATATAACTTATCAAGGCAATACGAATGATCAACAATTTGGAGGGAGTAACGGGACAGTGAGTAGGTGCCAAAAGATTTCACTGATTATCCTAACTCTCGTCATTATTCATCTGAGGATGATCCCACCTCTTCTTCTTCGTAATTCCATGTTTCAAATAGTTTCTCTTTCAACATCATTTTAAAATAGCTTACTAACTTGACGGTCGCACGTATATCAGTCATTCTGGTGTTTTACCTCGAAGACCTCACTCAGAAATATTCCAAAAACATCTGTTAAGCTGATAGTTGCCTGCTACACGCATCCGTTACTAACTATAAGTGGCCATTTCCTCCTGGGAACAGATCAAAGAGATCTCTTAGGGATATCAATGCAGTCCATAAGTTCAGTGGCATGTGTGTGTAATTGAACATACATTACCGAATATATTAGAGGTCTATGAGTATATATACGTAGCCTCTGACATCATACCTACCGAAGAATTCCGCTCTGGACTCGCTGGTCTATTCCTTTTAAAAAGGTTCTAAGATCGAACCATCGCTCGTTAGAATCTTACGCCATTTAATTATAGACATGCCATCGATTCTCGATGCTCTTAATTTTTAATGTAAACCATCATATCCTTACATGTTAAGCGTACTAATAATATTATGTAGTGTACTTGTCTTATGATGACATTTGTATATCATATTCAAATCTTTCTTAATGGAAATTAAAATCCTCAAGGGTATATCAGACACTATCTCTGCTGAATTCGTTATTAATACGATATTCACCTTCTTATTGGTAAAATGACACCTTCAACTAGTCTGGGTCAATAACCTCAACTGTATATTAATAATTAGACTTTATGGTTCTCACATGTGATGCCACTTCCTGGGCAACCTACACAGTAGTACAGGTAACAAGGCTCGTGTTATCAAAATTTACATATGGTGTTGGTAATATCGTCTTTACCCCAAATGCTCTGGAGACTCAGCTCCAAGTTCCACATCCATATCCTTGCCAAATCAAATATGATTCTAATTTTTCTCCTCATCATTCTAATAATCTCCAATGGTCTCATTAGTCATACCTTAATACCTCAAATATAAACTTATCCTAACCTACATATTGAGGCTACATCCGGTAGTCTTATGATGAACTCTATATGAGCTCTTATGAAATCTCGCATCTAGACAGACTCTTAACACTCTCGTTTCTGAGTACTATAACTTAATACTCTGATACCATTTCTGTAACGCCCCCAAATCCGGGGTCAGGAATCTGGGTCGTCACGCCATGCTTCACTCATGTGTAACCTGGTATTGATTCAATAATCCAACAGACCCCAATCTCATACTCGCACACACAAGTTATAGCCTTAGAAATGACGTACAAAATGTAATATTCTTTTATTACACTCAAATGTACTTTACAGAATCTCAAACAATTATTTATAACCTCTACATGAAGTTACAATAATTACGACTGATATCTTATATCTATCTGATACTCTAGCACACCTGAGGCAAAGCTGCCAGGGATCCTCCCCATGACTGCAAGCGACTAAGTCCCACACCCGCATACTGGTTATCTGTTGTGTTGTGTCATTTAAAAGAAAGCAAGAGTGAGCTATAATGCCCAGCATATTAGTGTACAGTATGAAAATGATTGTATGATAAACTCACGTAAAACATCATATTTGATAGTTACGTTTTATTCAAAAATAGTTTCCCTTGGTGATACACACCTTTTACGAAAACAATCCTTTGGTGGATTTTATTAACCTGCGAATACCTTAATAGTAAACCCAGCATCTAGGCTTGGGTTACGGTATTGCATCACAATTCCAATTGGAAGAATAGGACATTCATTGGAGCCACCGCATACGATGATCAGTCGTAATACGATAATAGTAACCTTTTCAACTAGTAGAGGGACGACACCTTCACATCTCGGTTATCACCCTTGTCGCATACGGGCTATGTGTCCTCATTTCGGGTATACACACACTTCGCAGGTCCATAGGTACATATTGTACCGTCTCCTACGGTACCAGTAGTCTATCCAATACATGAAGTACTTGGATCATACCCCGCCCTTGTCCATTAGAAATCCTATCATATCTCGAGAACTCGAACCACATTGAAGTTCCTCCAAGCGTTTTGCTTGTTGATAGGCATAACTTTACTGTATATATATATATATATATGTACTTCCGAAAGTTTTCGGAGGAAGTACTAAGGATGTGAGTTGACCGTTGTCAACAGATAATTAAATAAGGGGGAAAAGTTTCTCCTTGAAACTATATTCAAAATATTAAATAAGTCGGGATAATATTCTCCGACGATCTAAAATTACTCGGATGATTTTCCGAAATCAGAAAGTATGTTTTAAATCAGGATCTATGATTTTAAATCAAAATAAACTCTTTAATTAAATAATAAATAAGTAAATGATAATCGATAAATAATTAAACCTCAAATGAGTTTACTCTTCAAATGAGTATTTAAAATAATATTCCTCAACTAGTTTATGTTTACGCAATTAATAAGCTTTAATGATTAATCAGGTTTCAAATATATAATTGTTGGGGTATACTACGCCCATGATAAAAGAATAAGTATATAGTATTTATTATTCGAATCAATAAAATATAGTTGAGGGAATATGATCATTGGGAAATCATTTTAATAAAAGTTCGAGGGGTTTTAATGTTTCGTAAGTGGACGATGAGTCCCTTTTAAAACGTACTACTATGGACTTATAATCGTCCAAAACATCTCCGGGATGATTCCCGGGTTTATACTTTATAAAACAAAACTGACCGAATCTCGGTCTTACGACTTATACATCACGCTCTACTGTAGCGTTAATATTCTTAACTAAAATGCCTTCGGAATACTTCCGGGTTTTCATCAATTTCACTGACCGATCCTCGTCTAAAATATATACACGCTACTCACTAGCGTCAACATTCTCAATTATAAACTCCTCCGAGATACTTCCGGGATTTTATAAGCTTACACCGACCGGCTCTCGGTCTAAATATAATATTTCGAACTCGGTATGAACATATACTAAAAATTATCAACAATTGAGGAATGTAATACATCCCAACTTCGTAAAACAGTTTAAAGCAATCTCATGCATATATCACAGTTTTGTAAAATATTCACAACACAACAGTTCTTAAAAGGTAGGGTTTGAAAACTTGCCTGAGTATCTCGAGGTGGAGGATGCTCTAGGTTCCGCTTGGAAATTTATAACCATAAACACAATTCGTTAGGTCCCGTTCTATTTTACGGCGACTCGCACTCACGCGCTACTTATTATGCACCCTTTCAACTTATACTACCCTTATTATTCCTTTAAGTCCTTATTCACATCATGGTCGCTTCGTTTTTCTAAGTATCTTAGGTTCATTCTTTTTATCGTCGTCGGCTCCGCTTATGGATTTTTACGGTTTCTACTCGCGCGGTCTCGGCTCCGATATTTTTATAAAACTGAAAAATTATTGTTTTCACTTGAAATTTTTATGGAAATTAGGAAACTCAATATGTTACCCTCTGTAAAAATTTCATGATTTATGAACACTTTTAAGTCGATCCTTTATATTTTCAAAATTCGTGATTTGTAGCAGTTGTTGTCGCGTAAATCACATTTACTAAAACGACCATAACTTTTGATCCGTAAATCGGAATCAAGCGATTCAAGCGCCTAAACGATCCTTATAACATTGACTATCATAATAAAGGGTTATTTTTCAAGAAACTACAGTTTAAAACTCCGGGATTTTCTGCAGAAACTTAAGGTTACGATTTATTGGTTTTAACGGAGTTACGTTTACGATCGGGGTTTCGTTTACGCCCTAACTCTTAACACAACCACCAACAATCATCATTTCATCATCAATACACAAACTCCCCTCAGGAACATCATGTTCTTGAGGCAACAACAATCAACCTTAAATCTACTTAACTTAAACTTCAAGATCTCAACAATACCACTTCTTAAAGTAAGTTTTCTACCACATACTAAATGGATCTTAAAAATGAATCTTAAATAAAGTTGGGCCAAATATTTTTACCTTTCTTGAAAGCTTGAGATGTGTTCTTGAGGATGGTGGAGGCTTGTAAGTGCTTTGTATGATTTTTGGAGCCTAGAACCACCATTGAAATCAAGAAACCAAAGAGAGGTTACTATTCATACTATTCACTAGTGAGATTCTTGATTTTATTTTACCCATCAAACCTTGATAAAAAGAGATGAAAGAATTTTATTACCTTAGTTTAATTGCTAGGAGGCTTGAGAATTAATTGGATGATTTTACAAGAGCTAGAACTTGGAGATTTGAATTTGAATTCCCTTTTTTTTCTTCAAATTGCCGAATGGAAGCAATTGAGAGGGGGGGGGGTATTTATACTACTCTTGGTTACTTCTCTTGGATGCTTTGCTAGGTTGCTTCTAGGAAGATGAGGTGATATCTTGCAATTGATTTTATTTTCCTAGTATAGCATTCTAGGTTGATTCTTGGTTGCAAATCTTAGGGACAAATCTTTGTAGCTTGCTAGCTTACAAGCTAACTACAAGGTTTAGCTTCTTTAGCACACTATTTTGCTAGCTAGCTTGATCATCCTATGGTTAGCTCACTTTTTGATGAAGTAACCATGGTTACTTCCTTACCATGGTTTAGTTAGTGCGTTACGTTTATTTAATCGTTTACGCGTTCGCTCGGTTACTTAAACGTTCTTCGTAATACTTACTCGTAAATGGTTCTCGATATAATTCCTTTCGTATTTATTTCTTATACTTCTAATTATCCTACTTGAATATAAATCCGTAGGGTTTTAATCTCGTAATTATATTGTGATTCCCGTAATCCTCGATGTGTCGTAAATATGGTCATTTTTCAAAGTTCGTTTTCGTCGAAAACTAATAGCGTTTACATACACTCATTTGGTACGTATAATCGTAATATCAACTCCGAAACTCATTTTCTCATGCACTACATAGTGTGGGCTCAAAAGTTTTTCCCTTCCGTCAGGGTTACTATTCATTAAACGTTTTACAAGGTCTCAAAAATTCAAGTTAATATATTATCATTCATAAAGATCTTTTACCGATGTCAAAAATTTGGGTTCTTACAATATTAATTCTAATACTTAATCATTAATCACTGTTCTGGATCTCATCGGCTGCCATGATGATTCATATGCTCATCATAATATTTTAAACAAGTCATCCTTCTTAACTTAGTTGATCCACTCCACTCCATTATTCATAAAGTTCTCCGTCAATTTATCCCACCTTAGGTTCGGCTGGTGCTTCATTATTCTAAATTGCTACATTTTTCTTAATGTATAAAGAGGTACAAAATTCTCAAGTAATTTGTAGGGTTATATACGTCATTTGAAAACAAGAATTTGTGAAGTTACCTATGGTTAGTAAAAAATTATAGAAAAATTTGAATATAGGACATATCTATAAATATTATCAATATAAATAGGATATATTCATAAATTACCTTTTATAATGGGACATATTACTATAAAACCTTTTTTTAAAAATCTAATAATCCTCGTTAAATTGGTAGTACATGAACCATAAATATCAAAAATTTGGATAAGATCCTCCTTATGCATATTATATATAAAAATATAATTATAAAAAATATATATTATATTATATTTGGGTCGGCAGGTTTTTCCCCGCGGGGTTCATATATATATTATATCCGTCATATATAAACGGGGCAAAATTTTAATCACCATCAATATCCCACTCCTCATTTTGAACGGGACAGGACAGTTGTGACGGGTTCTCCATCTTTCCCGCCCGTTTAAAAAGCCACTTATTGGCAGCAAAATTAGTGTATGCGTTTATAATTCTAACCTTAATATTTCGTTCAGGCCCAATATTTTGCATTTACATTTTTCCGAAAAAAGTTAAACTTGATTTTTCTATTCAGTTTTTGAAAAGATGACTTGATTTTTGGGTTAAATATCAAAGTGAACACTCAACTTAAGGTCATATATCAGTTTAATCATCAAAGTTAACGGGGTATCATTTGAATCACTAAAGTCATAATAAATATCATACATATACCTCAAAATATGTGCTCGAGAATTAAAATTTATTTTTTGGAGTTCTATATATTTTTTCTTGAATCCTATTACAACCAAATGAAAATGTATGAATTCTAGTATTTCTATAATATAATAAGATTTTTTAAAATTTATTTACTATTTATTTTTAATTTTGTAGTCATTTGCTTTATTTAAATAAAAATAATTAGTAGATAAATTTTTAAAAATCTCAAAAAATCATCTAAAATACTATGAATTCATAACTTTTCATTTGGTTGTAATAAGATTTAAAAAAAATGTTTAGAACTGCATAAAATAAATTTTAATTCTCGAGCACATATTTTGAGGTATTTGTTTGATATTTATTATTACTTTAGTGATCCAAATTATACCCATTAAATTTGATGATTAAACTGATATATCACCCTTGAGTTGAGTGACCACTTTGCAACCAAATGTAATGCGGGATTCTCTATGAACATTTTCTCTGTGCCTAACGGACTCCCAAATAAATCTGGCAAAGAATGAAGGATTAAGGTTGAAAACGCCAGAACCAAAAATATGTCTACTAGTAAAATATATATAGGGGGCAATAAATCTGAGAGTTCTAGATTTATCTTTCGAAATTCAAATCCAGGATTTCATACAAGCCGACAATCAATTCCTACTATATATATATATTCTCATTATTAATTACATCAGTTTTGTGACCAATACATATCAATACACTCAGTGTTACCAAAAAAAGATAGGGAAAAAAGGTGTACAGCAAGAAAAGTGAAACCATAACCCATGTCCCATGATGCAAGAAGTGGTATCTTTATAAACGAAAATATAACAATGAAGTAAAATTCAATCACACAAATCTGTTAAATGGCTTCCTTCCAAATGCAGCAGGCATAGATACAGTTGAATCCACGCTTCGATCCCCTATTGATGGCGGAGGCCGGTGTGTCTCTAACACCTTCGGAGAAGCTGAAGTTGAATCCTTGCTAGACCCTTTATTCCACTTGAAAGAGCCCATGCTTGGAGCCAGAGGAAATGAAAACCTCCTCTTTGACGTCTGGCTTCCTGGAGTCCCTGGTGCGCTTTCCTTCAGGTTGCTAATTGTTGGTCTTACTTTTGCTATCGCTGAAACAGTTGGAGACATGTAGTTTGGAACAGAAAACGGTGGGCAGCTTACCAAGCTGTCATTATCTTTTAGTGGCACATCGTACGGTGAATTAGCACCATAATTTCTTGGTCTTGAATATTTCATCATATTTGAGCTCGTTGATGGTGGGGTTCTAGTGGGGGTAAACATTTGCCTAGTTCTCACAGGTGCAGCCGATCTTGATGATTTAGGTGTGGGTGTCTCAAGACTGTCATAGCCAAAATTATGTTGCTTGTAGTTATTGAATTGTGATCGTGGGCTCGGCTTGTGCTCGGGAGTTGGCCCCATGGGTGCTTGAAGGAAAGTCTTCATTGTTTGGTTTTCTGGAGGTTTCGTGGAAGGGAGTTGGCGTTCCAACCAGGTCCACCACCAGGGGAATCCACCTGATACGATATCCCCTGGAGGTGATTGACCAGGTTTTGAATTGCCTTTCCACAACTGATCATGGCCAACAAATCAAGAGTTAAAAGGAGAGATTAGAACCCGGAATATGGACTAAGATGAAACCAAAATTCCTTGCAGTGTTCAAACTTCAAACTTAGATATCAGAAAATGATCTTTATATTGCATTACCAAATTTCTATCCTTCTTTGTGTCTATTGTTGAACACTCAACTCTCATATATCCTAAAATATTGTTTGCCAAAAAATAACACCGTTTCATTAAAATGCTAATGTATGTCTTATACAGATGCTTAATACAATTATCCCGAACAATAATGTGAAGATGGTGTGGGCTAAGTGTAGTTGCTATTTTGTGTTGTTGAAAACAGTGATTGGCAGGAAGGAAAGATGAATGATACCTGGTGGGAATATGCGTAAGCCATAGCCCTTTCTCTCTTGACGATTGCTTCAACCTTTTTCTGCATTCTAGCCTCTACTTCCTCTTTTGTTAGCAAGCTATCATCCCAGTTTTCATTGTCGCCTGCCTCTGACTATTATAGATGATATTGCACATTAAGAATTGCACTTTGTGTGAGATATTTGTAACTTTGAAATATGTTGACAAGACAACTTCATGAGGTAAAGGTTAAGAACAAATTACATCAACATTTGCAAAGCTGCTTTACATTCAAAAAATGTTGTCACAGTTTTAGAAGATAAGACATGTAAACTTACGTTCCATTTGCCTAAGGTACTCTCTGTTTCCCTATCATTCTTGTTGGCTTGGCGCTGGAGTGCCTGGTTCTCTAGCATTTGGATCCTCCGTGACTGAATTTGAGTTTGAACTCTAACAAGGAGTTGCATATGTTTCATGGCATTACTTGTCTGACGTTTCACATTCTGTCCTCTCACAACTCCTTGAAGTCTCACAAGACCCCTCAAAGCTCTAAAGCTTCTCCTTGCCTGTTAAATATTAACAGGTTATACAGGTTATGTCAGTAAGGCCATTACACTGCTCAATGGCCTCACAAATAAATAAACGTCTGCAGTTCTGTCAGTTATTTCTTTTTTTCATCTAACAAATAAAAATAACTATACAAGAACCAGAACGGTAAAGAGTCATTGTCACTTTATAACAGAATTTGATTTATTACATCTGAAATCATCTTCTAATGCTATTCAAAGAGGTTTTATATGAGAAGGCACTTCGGCTAGACAAATATCACAATCAAGGTCTCAGTCAACAAATATATATCGATATTGTTGTTGCTGTATAATCAAACTGTGATGGATGACTAGACTTGAATAGCTAGGTTCTACTATATAAGATCAACAATCTAAAACAACAACAATGATATTATCTTACCATATAACCTCTATAAGCTGCTTGGATCTTGGTGGCGGAAAGATGATGGTTTCTTAGAGTTGGTTCTGGTCTAGGGCGATAACCTCTAGGGGAGGCAGCCCTTGGAGTAGCAGCTCTAGGCGAAGTGACCCTTGGAGAAGCAGCTCTAGGGGAGGTGACCCTTCGAGAAGTAGCTGCCCTTGGAGAAGTGATCCTCTGAGAAGCATTTCTAGGAGAAGTAACCCTGAAAGATGCACTCCTTGGAAAAGCTGGCCTTGCAGGTAATGAAGGGGGTGGTTTCGGTAGCTCATAAGGTGTGGGAGGCCGAAACTGTAATTGCTGTTGGTCTACTTCCCCCAATATTTTCTCGATACTGCTTGGCTCTCTAAAGAGAGGAATAAACGATTTGGTCTCTGCATGCTTCAATATCCCTCGTCCCTTTTTTTCCTTGGAACCTTTTTTCTCTGATCCCTGCAATATTGATTGCTGATTAGAAGAAGCAAACTGAAGAACTGGTAGTAATTGGAATATATATGATCATTCGAGCAAATTATTTGCAATTTTGCATTGCAGTTTGATTGAACAATTAGATTTTTTTTTTAATTTGATCATTAAGTACTTTGTTTCAATTAAAATCCTACTCTAATCATGTGGCATGCTGATGGTCTGTAACTTCTATCCACGCTTTATCTAAAACAGAATTCTAATGCATGAATATATGTACAGCTAATCCCATTTGATTAAATTTGCGTACTTCAATATCTTTGACTAGTTGAGCTGGTCACAGAAGGGAAATCACAACTTCTGGCACCACATAACACTTTCATATTATATAGATTAATATGACATTGGTGGATAACATAATTCCTACCGGTAGAAATTATACAAAAAAATGCACTTCCGCAGTTTCACGATAAAACTCCAGTTCCAGGATAAATTCATTGATAATCATAATTAAAGTCTTTAGACTGTTAGTTGACTACAAGATGTTATAATTCATTGATCAGAAGCAAAGATGTTCACATACTTTTTCTAGTTTTTCCTTGGAGTTGGGCACGAAGACCCGCTTGATTGCAGAAAACCAACTCCCTTTCCTTCCCATGTTCGTAGCATTACTATACTAACCTGTAAGGTAAGAAATCATAGACAACTCAGCATGTTCTGATCCAAGTCCAACCACATAAAACTGTTTCAGCAACGTCCGATATGAAATCATTAATCATACATCATATATGATCCTAGATCAATAGTATATTTACAAAATTATGTTTGTAAGTTACAAGGCACCAAACTGAAAGGGGTTGAGACAAAATCAGAAGCCAACATAAATTGAGACACAAAAGATTGGATACGAAAATTTAGTTTTGGCCTTTAATTGGCTGTTGCAATTGGAAAACAGAAAAAACATTGGAGAACAGCAAAAAACAGACAGGGAAACAAAATAGCAGGTGAACTTTTTACTATAGAATCAATTTAATAACTGAGTAAAAAACAAAGATGAACAGGATGTTAGGGACACATACCAAATATTAAAAAAGTCACATAAACATTAACTAAGATATTATCACAAAAACTGTAGCTTTCTTTTCAGGGAAAAGGAGAGAGCAAAAGAGAAACAAGAACAGATAGATCATCATAAAATTTTGAAATTTAAGAGAAACAAAGCCTTGGGAAGATGAATCACTGCAAGAATTGATCTTGAAACAAGATAAACAACACAGAAATATAGAGAATTTTCAGACCCTCCACAATTTTCAAAAAAGCTCTGCTCTTACAGAACTTTTAACAACAAGTAACCAACTATAATCATAACTTAAAACATAGATACAAAATTATATATCTGTATAGAGTAGTTAATACCTCTGATCAAGTAAAGATACGTACCTTGTAGTGAAAATTGAGCCTTCCAGAAAGCCTGCACCAAGAAAAAGTTTTGCAAGAAAAAAGATGGAAGTAAGGTTGTTAATTATATGTATAAGTTTGTGTATGTGATCAACCTTCCTGTATGTGGCTATACCATAACATGCTTCTTTGTTTCATACCAACTTTTGGGAAAGAAAAGTGAGCAAGAGAATAATAAGAATTGTTGTTCAATAATATGTAATATTAATACTTTAAACAATGTTGTTGAAAATGAAAATGAAAATGGATAGGCTGGGTAAGAATGAATGTAACTTTACTTTTATTCTTTCTTCTTCTTGTTCTTCCTACCACCACCACCAAGCCAAAACACCTTTTGTGCTTTTATAAAATGTAATTTGAGAGTTGAACATCATTGATTTTGAAAAGGGTAGGAAGAGGTTGCCCACTTTGTCACTCAATGCTTGTGTCCACCAAAACTTACTTTACTTAAATGGGAAGACTATTTTCCAGTTTTATAGAAATCGCTAGATGTGCCAGAACAGTGATGATACAGAGATTAATTGGAAAGTCGGAGATTAATTGGACCGATTAATCGAAACGAATAATATAAATATTATTTTTACTTTTTATAATTATATAATGATCAATATGTCAAATATTTGTTTGAAAAAAGAAATTAGAATGATATTAAACAATATCTACACATTTGACATGCGTTATATACTAATTATTGAGTTTACAATATTAATTATATTTTAATTCACACTTTTAAATTAATTATAATATGTTATTTTTATATTTTAAGTGAGAAAATAAATATATTAGATTACTTGTTACTTTTTATCAATACTTTATATTTGAAATTGACACGATATTGTGTGAAATTATGAAATTAATGAATTAAAATTATAAAAACGTAAAAAAAATATTTTTTTAATTATTTTCCGCCTAGGACCGATTTTTGACCGCCTAGCCCGCCTAATCCCGATTTTGACCCGATTTTTTGAAAAAACACTTCACCCCCTAGGTCCGAGTCAGGGCTTTTACCACCGCCTAGCGCCTAGGCGGCGGCCGCCGCCTAAACCGATTTTTAGAACACTGTTATTTTCTATCCTCCTTTTCTTATACATAACATTATTTTACATGTTAGAATTTTATTAGAACGTGTATTGAAATGTGAGTATAATTTTTTTGACGAAAAAGTTATTCATTTTAGCATAAATTGGAAAAAAGTCGATGTTTCATAAATTAGAACCAAATTGATTCAATTGTATTGACAAAATAAGTTAGTTGGTTAAATTTTATTTCATAATTTTGTAAAGTAAGGTGGATTGATTTGAGAAAGACTAAGGGGGTATTTAATTGATACTTTAAAGGATTTTTTTAGATTTTGAAAATATTAGTTTATTCAATTTGGATTCTAAAAAATCCTTTAAAATTTCATGGTATTCGATAGGAATTGAAAAAAGTTTTTTAAAATCTAGGGATATTTAATTTATATTTTAAAAAGTCCATTAAAATATGGTGGTATTCAACTTAGATTTTAAAAGTCCATTAAAATCTGGTGTTATTCAAAATTTCATGATTTTTTTTTGTATTTTATAAAATTGTAGATTTTGATGGATTTGCTAGTGTATTTTATGCTTTGAGAAATTTCAGCAAAATTTAACAGATTTTGATGGATTTGAAGAAATCATAACTCAAATCAGCACTCTACGAGATTTATTCAACAACTTCGCTAAAATCCATGTAGAATTAAAATCAGCCAAAATCAGCAACAATCATTCAAAATCAATAAATTATTATAAATTCTCTAAAATTTGAATTGAATACACCAATTAAGTTCCAAGGTTAAACTGTAAAAAATTAAGAAATTTGTTGACTTTTTTAGCTAAAAACTCTAAATCAATTAAATGAGATAGTAATCTGAATTTGATTATCAATTATAGATTTACGAGGAAATATTAGAAATCTAAACATTATTCAAATTTCCTTTTAATATTCATGCGCACATATAAAATTAAATCTTACTAATAATAGTATGAAACGGGCACAGAGTATATAGTTTTATGTTTATAAATTCATGTATCATCTGAGAGCGCGAACCACCCGCATGTAGTATGTTTTGTATGTATTATACTATATACTATCACAGTATAAAATCTAGAACATGAATAAAAGCACTTAGGTAACCAGCTGTCAGGACTCGGGGGTGGTTATAATCTAGTCTTTAATGTTTCTACGCTACTATTATTATTTATCATCATTTTTACTAGGTAAAATGGGAGTCTATGATGATTATCATTTCTTCCTCACCAAATAATAGTTCAAACACAACCCATGTCAATGCTCTGCGCTTAACGACCGCTTCTACGTAGAGTATATATATATATTTGCTGTAACTTTACACTTGGTAGCCATCACTGTTTGCATCAACACTTAAACTATGTTGCAGGGAGAAGGGGTGAGCATTCGGTTCGGTTAATCGGTTAACCGAACCGAAATAACCGAAATAATTCGGTTCGGTTACCGAACCGAAATAATTCGGTTTTTAATTCGGTTCTGATTTTTTATGTTATTCGGTATTTCGGTTTTTTCGGTTTTTTTACTGAAATACCCGAATTACCGAAATTACCGAAATATAATAAAAAAATATATATTAATATATATATATATAAATATATTTATTTATATATTACTTATTTTTACCTAGTTGCTTTTTTTTCACTTGAATTATCAATTCCCCGTTCTCAACTTCACTTTTCCTCTCTTTTTATTTGTTATATTTAATTACTATTTGCCTAATTTAGATTTTAATGTATTTAGTTTTGATGATTTTCAATTTAGTTGCTAAAATAAAAAACTAAACTAACTAGTTAGAGTTATTTTTATTGTAATCAAGACACCACACCATAATATTCAGGTGCATGAAAGTGGAGCTAAGAGTATAAGGTTAACTGTTGTACAATCATTAATCTTTATTGTAATTTATTAAATATTTTATTATTAAAATTTTAATAAAATTTCCTAATTCAGTTTTTTAATTCAGTTTTCGATTTTAACCGAAATAAATATTTCGGTTCGGTAAATAATTGAAATTATTTCGGTTCACTATTCGGTTCTGATTTTTACCCTTATTCGTATTCGGTAACCGAATTATATTTCGGTTCGGTTACCGAATAACCGAATACTCAGCCCTAGCAGGGAGTAGCACGTGGTTTACAATTTTCCTAAGTTGTTTTTACTTTTTAGGCATTTAAGAGTACAATGTTATATATAAATGTATAATCGGGATCATCTTATATGATATTATTAAGATTATATGATAAAATTGTAATATGAAAGCATACATTGTTTCATGACAATATATATAAATACAAACATAAATACAGATTGTGGAATTTGATCTGCCGCAGACTTGAGTCGGCCTCTAGTTATATCTCACTTGAACTTATGGGAATAGAAGAGGAGAGGTTGCGAATAGTCTCGGGCACCAAGACCCTATTATGTTCGTCCAATTAAATCTCATTAACCTTATTGAATATTACACATTACAAAACTCATATCGAATAAAATGTTATTGGACCCTTTATTTTATACCACTTAATTAGTCTAAATATAGAATAAACATTAAATATATTTTTCTTTAATCTATAAGCCCGTATATTGTGAATATTATAAAATATTCTAACAGTTTCTCACTTGTGCTACAAATTATTCCAAAACAACAATTACATTCAATAACCCTATGTACGCACAAAAGTATTTATACAAAATTATTTATTTATTAGAAACATCTTCCTTAGTCAATCTAATCCATCTCATTAATAAACATGAAACCAACGCGACCTTCGTCACATTATCATAACGCGATCCTCAATGATCACCACATAGATATACCTAATGAGATAGAGGAAGTATGGGTGTGTAAATGGAAATTAGATGCAATGTGATCTTAATAATGCCTATTTTCAATTGGTCCTTAATACTTTAGTGAGATCAATCTTTATACTTTCACTTTATGTGAAAATAACAATTGAAAGATAAAACTCATTTGGAATAATAGAGAGGAATAACTTAACTTTATTCTGCAGAAACTCAGAACACATAATACATCGCAATATCAAATAATATTAAATACCGAATATAAGAACAAAATAAAGCTCCCACTAAATCTTAATAACCTCCAACGAGGCAACACCCATATGAGCAGTATGCCTAAGAAAAAATTTAGGTTGTTAAAACTTTAGTAAGTGGTATGCCAGCATAAAATTTGTCCTCATGTACTCAAATGGACACTACTCAATTTTGCAATCTCTCTATAATAACTTGATATTTAATGTTTACACGTTTAGACATAAAAAACATAATCATAAGTAGATTTGTTATATCTTCGCAATCACCAAAATCAAAATCGGAATACCTAATGATCTTCAAAATAATTCAATTTTTGATAAACGAGCAAGTAATAGTTTGTTCCTTGCAACTACCTCATAACCCGTTTAATTGCAATCTAATGATCCATTTCAGATTCACCAGAATATCTGCTTAACATACCCAAAATGAATGCAAAATCCGGTAGGGTACTAACTTGAACATACATAAGACTCCCAATAGCTAAAACATATGGAATGTTCTGCATCTTCTTTACTTCAAGATCATTCTTAGCGCACTATTTGAGACTAACCTTGTCTCACTTAGCAACATGAGTATTTATTTGTGCACAATCTTTCATACCAAATTTAGCAAACACCTTATAGTTCTTTTGTGATAATCCAAAGATACCCCGAGAATAGTCTGGATATATTTTCATTCCTAATATAAAAAAGGCGTCACCAGAATCCCTAATCTCAAAAATGATTTGTGAGAAAACTCTTGGTTTCGTGTAAGAAGATATATTATCGACATAAAGCACCAAAAAATATAAATCTACTCTCACTGATCTTGTAATATATGCATTTTTCAACAACATTGGACTCAAAACAGTATTTGTGATTCCACATACAAGAAGTTTTCGACTCCTTCCCTTTATAATCAATGCCTTCTTTTTGAGTAAAACCATTTGGGACTAGACGCACTTTATATCTTATAATATTTCTCTTTGAATCCCTTGGTTTTAAATATCTAATGGTGCGCAAGACATGCCTTGATATAATAAGACTAAATCATATTGACAATCCTAAGATTAAGTTGACTTAGAATTATTATGTAATCTATAATGATATTCTTTGAGTCTGTAAAAATGTTGAAGAAAACTAGACTGAAATATTTTTCAGTAAACAACCAAAAAGCTAGGAATAAATCTTTAGAAGAAGATCAAGCATGATCATGCCTCAGAATGAAGATATATAGCTTAGTGAAGAATAATGTTTTTGATTAAAAAATGTTCCAAGTCAAATGTCGAGAAGTCACAGATCAATGAATGTTGAGAAGTATACCGAAAACTGCTCAAGCTTATAGAGAAGTCAGTCTAACCTGTAGAGAAGTCATTTCTCTTGTAGACAAGTCATCTCACTTATAGAGAAGTCACTTTGTCTATAGAGAAGTCAAATACATGTAGAGAAGTGAAGATGTCGAAAAGTCAAATACATGTAGAGAAGTGGAGATATCGACAAGCCAAAATACATGTAGAGAAGTAAAGATGTCGACAAGTCAAAACTCATGTAGAGTTATGGAGATGTCGACAAGTCAAAATACATTTAGATAAGTGGAGATATCAATAACAGCTCCAATTACATAATGCATCTATTTTGAAGATTTCAGATTACCAGTCAACAAACCATTTTATTATTAAAATAAAAAGTCTACAAATGCAGCTTGAAGAGTGCAAGATCAAAGGTCAAGATGAACTGGACAAAGGAGTGTACAAACCTGGAAGATTTTATGCAGATATGCAACATTTGAAATAAAAATAGACAAAATAACTTTAGAAAATATGTTAGTCTATTTTAGTGCAATCTATGTAAACTGTGCATGCTGTTCTATAAATCATATAACGGATCCGTTGCTCCAGTAGTAACAAAATAGTCTAGTTTTTCTTGTATTTTCTCAAAAAGTAGTTGAGTTCTTTAATATTTAATGAAGGGTTTTTAGCACATAAACGCAACGAAAATGTAAATTTAAATCTTAAAAAAAAGGAAACCCTCCGCAGGATCCATGCGAAAAATAATATTTAATTCGTAGTTCAGTATGTTTACCTTAAGAAGCTTTACGTTAATAGAAAGATGGAGGTCTTTAATAGCGATCCAAGAACGATGAGCGGAGATCCCTAGCAGCTGCTCCTCAAGTGTGAAGCACTCCACCGGTATCCACCAAGAGATCAATATAATGGAGGAGGAAGAGGTTGAGAGAATTAGTTGTCTCCCTCTTGTTATACTTTAGAATTAGGGTTTTTATTTGGGTTTAGGCAAATAGGGTTTATAATAGTATATTTATAGGCAAAATTTTCAGCTGAAATTTTTCCATAAAATATTATTATTATTAACCCTTTAATTGATTATTCTTATTAACCAATTAACTAATAATTAAAACACCTTTTAATCATTAATCCCTTTTCTAAACACTTTAGAAAAATAATTCTCTCACTTGATTTAATTTCCAAAATTAAATTCTTAATTAATAATATTAAGAATTAATTAAATCTCATTTAATCAATTATTAAATCTGCTAATTAATTATTTATTTCACAAATAAATAATTACCAGCCATTATTAAATAATTCCTCCACCATTAAATCATTCTCTTTTATGGTGTGACCCTGTAGGTTCAATATTAAGCCGTTAGTAGAAATAAATAATAATAAAACTATTTTATCATTATTTATATAAATTCTCTAATTCATTAAATATGATTAATTAATAAATTAATCATATTTATTCTACATCGTGACGGATGCTTCTCAGCATATCGCGACTATCCGGATAACACGAATTTACTGCTTAGAATACCAAGAACTTATTCAGTGAGTAGTTACCGTACAATCAATTCCTTCTACCCTGCAATGTCACGATTAAATACAAGGCATGGAACTTGTGTCAAGTCTATCTTATTTAATCATTTGCTTTCCCATTCACTATGCTTAGTTCTATTTAATGTAAATTAGAAACTCCTTTCTAATTTCATTCACTCTGGCCAGAGATTTCTGAACTAGCATAAGTGGATCAGCATTGAACATTCTCTTCCTTCACTGGAAGGGGTAGATCCTTTATTGATCATACACCATCTTCGTGTACAAATTCCTATACCCAGTAGATCCCTTATAATTGTCCCTGGAGACTAAGAACTAAACCAAAGCATAGTTCAGTGTACACAAGATGACTATGATGACCTCAAGTCTAAGGATACTTGTACAACTATCACTATGTGAACAACTGCTGACACGTGAGTGAACTCCATCAGTTGTTCAGCTGTGTGAGTCATGTTCAGTAAACTTATTCTATAATAAGCACCTACATACTAGCTATAGTATCACCACACAAATATCTATGAAAACAAACATCCTTCGTAATGAAGCAAACATAGTATGTACCGATCTTTGCGGATTACTAATTACCAGTTAGTAATCCTACGACCATGAAATATTTAAGTTTAGAGTTATCATCTTTTAGGTCTCATTATTATGATCTCATCATAATCCATAAAAAGCTTTACTCTAAACTATGGTATATCTTATTTAAACACTTAAATAGATAAAGCCCGCAATAAAACCAAACAAATCTTTTATTAATATCAATGAAATCAAAACAGATTATATAAAAGTTATTCTTAAATCATCATGCATGATTGGACTTAGGACACATCTCTTTCAATCTCCCACTTGTACTAAAGCCAATCACTCTGGTATCTAATACCCATCTTGTCTTTATGACGATCAAAGTGACTTTGAGAAAGTGGCTTTGTGAGTGGGTCTGCTACGTTGTTATGTGTGTCAACTCTCTTGACGTCTCCTCTTTCAATACAATACAAGAAATGTTACAGCGCTCCCACTAACCTTTTTGTAGACACATGGTTCATCTATGTTTTTGATAAAACCAAACTCTTTGATTATCTCATCAAAACGGATGTTCCATCTACGAGAAGCTTGCTTTAAACCATATATGGTTCGTAGCAGCTTACACACTAGGTGTTTATTTCCCTTGGAAAGAAAACCCTCTGGCTGTATCATATACACTTCCTCTTCAAGTTTCCCATTGAGGAAGGCCGTTTTCACGTCCATTTGCCAGATTTCATAGTCGTAGTAAGCAACAATCGCAAGCAAAATCCGAATTTATTTTAACAGGGCTACAGGCGAAAAAGTTTCATCAAAGTCAATCCCTTGCCTTTGTTTGAATCTTTTTGCCACGAGCCTGACCTTATAGGTCTCCACCTGGCCATCTTCTCCAATCTTTCTTTTGTATACCCACTTGCACCCAATAGGCTTAACACCTTCAGGCGCCTCAACCAGAGTCCATACTTAGTTGGTATACATAGATTCCATTTCGGATTTCATGGCACTATGCCATTTCTCTGAGTCAACACTACTCATAGCCTCATTATAGGTCACAGGGTCGTCATCATCAATGATTGACAACTCATTGTCATTCTTAATGACAAGGCCATAATACCTCTCAGGTTGGCGAGACACTCTCCCTGACCTACGAATGGGCTGTTCCACAGAAGGTTATTCAGTCTGAACAGGTGTTTCCACTTGATCCGTAGTAGTTTGTGCTTCTTGAACTTCATCAAGTTCAATTTTGCTTCCACTATTTCCTTCAAGGATAAACTGCTTTTCCAAGAAGGTAGCATGTCTGGAGATAAACACCCGATGATCGGTGTAAAAGTAATACCCTAAAGTCTCTTTACGATATCCCACAAAATTACATTTTACAGATCGAGATTCCAGCTTATCTGGGTCAACTTTCTTGACAAAAGCTGGACATCCCCAAATCTTAACGTGTTTAAAACTCATTTTCCTTTCTTTCCATATCTCATATGGAGTTTGAGGAACAGATTTGGAAGGCACCTTATTCAGTAAATATGTTGAGGTTTCCAATGCATAACCCCACAGGAATACTGGAAGATTCGCATAGCTCATCATGGACCAAACCATGTCTAACAAAGTTCGATTTCTCCTTTCAGATACCCCATTCAACTGTGGAGTATATGGAGGAGTCCACTGGGAGACTATACCATTTTCTTTGAGATAAGCTAGAAACTCTCCATTCAAGTATTCACCACCTCGATCTGATCGAAGAGTTATAATACTATGTTTGGTTTGTTTCTCCACTTCATACTTATATTCTTTGAACTTTTCAAAGGCTTCAGACTTGTGTTTCATCAAATACACATATCTGAATCTAGATCGATCATCTATGAAAGCAATGAAGTATGAAAATCCACCCATGGCTTGCGTATGCATTGGTCCACATACATCTGTGTGTACCAATCCTAGCATATCTGCACCCCTCTCTCCATGTCCACTAAATGGAGATTTGGTCATTTTACCCAATAGACAAGACTCGTGTAACACCCCCAAATCCGGGGTCGGGGATCCGGGTTGTCACGAGTTCCATTTCCCTTAATAACACCCAATCTTAATAAATAATCAACTACTCTGTACTGTGACCCCACAATAACACACACACACCACAAGTTATAGTCTCAGAGATGAATATCCAAAAATAATCACAAGTCATTTTATTCCACAATTATCTGCCAATACACCTTAAAAGGGTTTCTGAATAAATTTACATTTCTTTGCCATTATTATAATTCATAGATATACATAAATCTGGTACATCAAAAGTTGAAGCCTAGCCTATTGGTAGTTCCTACCTCAGCTACAGCGATATCAATGCCTATAGGAAACTGCGGAACGTTTCCTATCCGCTCGTGAATTGGGAGCTTGGTCCTGTTCATCTTTTCTATCTGTTGTTGTGTGATGAAAGAAGAAAGCAAGGGTGAGCAACAAGCCCACCAAAATAATATGTATAATGATTAACGATATACGAGCATTCTCATAGTACTCATGAAAGTCTTGGTCAAAAGAAATGAACCAAGTTTGATATCTTAATGCGATAAAGTCGCAAAATATTCAGTATATGTACTTATATACTTTTCAAAATCTTTGAAATCCTCTGCCATGTATAATATACATAGAGTTCCAGTTTATAACTGTATAAAAATATCGTTGCAAGGTGATCTCATATATCTAACCTTGTCTCAACGTTTTTCTGAAAATCTTTGACATGCACAAGATAATCATTTACTAGATATAAGTTTAAAAGATGAAGTTACAAGATACTCCAATATACTTATATCTTTTCCGAATACTACTTGAACTACCACCGTTCAATGTATAAATAGTTCATCCCATAGATTAAGCTATAAGACAAAACTTGTATAGAATCAATCTTTAAAATATCATCAAAATAAAATAAAGTTATGAGATACTTCATTTGATGCACACATCATTTTGAAAACTTGACCCTGCCAACACTCAACAATCGCCCAACCGTAGCCTTTCTATCGAAGTACTCTGGGTAGTGTTGCAGAAATATCCAATTGGAAGATGAACTCATTACGGGAGTTTGCCGCGCCAGGAAGACCACTTACGATGATCAGTCGTAGTAGTACAACCCCACCATTTTCTACATGTAGAGGAGAACCTGTCGGATTTACTTGTCAACCGAACACTGAACTCCTAAGGAATAGACCGCCTTAGCGGAACTTCCAGGCCATTTGGGCCAATATAATAAGGCTGGGCCGGCGCTACTCGACCACTTACACCACTCCTAGTTCAGATGAAATCCATGACTCTGAAACGTAAAGCTCGTCCCCACTTTCCTCAAGTAGAAACTTGTTGATACGGCTCCACCAAGAAATCGTATCTAGTTGGAAAGGAAAACTCACCGATATTTCCCAGGCGATGCCTGTTAATAGATTAACTTGTTCCAAGAATTTTACTTCCCAAGTGTTGGGTAAGTAATCAAATTTTTTTTATCAAGACAGCAACCTTGTTGCGAATATAAAACACACCACAGAGCCGGATCCCTTAGGTTTTGAGCGAGTATTTAAATCCCCTTCAAAAGGAGGATCTTAAATATATAAAAAAAATGAGTTTTGGGATCCGCTCTAACTTTTAAAATCATTTTGAAGACTCGAAAACATTTTTAAGAATGTTTGGAGTGATGCTGATTTAACAAAATAAATCAGTCCCAATATATTAGAAAATATCTGAATATTATTATTTAAATAATATTCCCATAAAGAATAATCTTTATAAAATAATTGAAGTAGAAGTTTTAAACTTATACTTGAAATGAATATTAAATAACCAAAGATATACCTATACGAAAGTACTATCTTTATTTGAATAATCAAAAGTGAGTTTGATTATCGACACCTTATTCTTTAATAAAAATAAAGAATATATCTCAGCAAATAATCGGAGTCATAGATCCTCAAATGAATATTCAAATAATATTCAATAAATAAAATAAGCTGAGTCATAAGCCCTCGAATGAATATTTGAAATAATATTCAATAAATAAATAAGCTGAGTCATAAGCCCTCGAATGAATATTCGAAATAATATTCAATAAATAAATAAGCTGAGTCATAAGCCCTCGAATGAATATTCGAAATAATATTCATTAAATAATATAAAGTTATCGAATAAACCTTATTCGATTAATAGTTTTGAAAACTATAACCATATATATATAAATATATATATATATATATATATATATAAAATCAACTCGGGATCCTCGACTCCCGGTTTTAGAAAATATTTTCACCTTTGGGTCCCTATACTAAGGGTATATGCAAATTACCGCTATTCTCTAGCATATGTATTATCAACTGAACCAACAGATATATATGGCAAGAATACGAAACAAGCATGCATATATATACCATATCAGCATGCTTCAATATATCGCAAAATTTGCTAATTAACCAACATGCATCTATCACAAGATAATGCATATACATATATACATCACAACAACAGTATAACGGGTAGAAAACTTGCCTGAGCGACTGGGGTTACGAATGGCTCGGGACGAGTCTGGTAACCTATAAACAACAAGTAAGTTGGAATTAAACCAAAGTCACTTGTAAATCTATACTCTAACCAACTCAGACTCTAACGCTCGTTTTGCGCTTACTGATTCTCTTAAGTCACTCGAGTACCCTTGGCTCCACCATTTTTTATAATTTAACCATTACGAGTTTTAAGGCGATTCCTTCGCGAGTATCTTACCAACTGCCTAACACACTTAACATAATTGTTTCATACATTAATTAACCCTTTAAGGTCTTTAACCTATGTTTCAAAGTAAGGCGAGGGGTAATGGTTCGTTCGCGAAATGTCGTTACTTAAAACGGCCGTTTCTCCTAAACCGTACATCGGAATCAAACGAACCACATATCAAAACGAAGCTCGTAACATGAACTATCTCAACATGGCAATGGTTAAAATCTAGCAGGGGGTTCTCGGGTCCTAATGTTATGAACAAAAGCAGTCTAAAGTAAATCGGACATTACGACGGCTATGTTTACGCGATTTCCCAATTTTATACCATTCCAAATCCACCACAATTCAACCCCAATCCATTCTTACAACCAAAGCCCATCCATAACACACTACATCATCCCCAAATCAACTCATTATAATCAATGTACTTAATCCTAAAACTTGAATTTAAACTATACTACATTCTTTAACCAAATCATAAGATTTCAACAATTCATTCACCACCATTCCAACCCAACTCTAAACCAACCATCATTAAGCTACTCTAATATCATAACAACCAAAATCATCCTAATATACAAAGTAAAGCTAGGGTTTGGAGATGATATACCTTCCTTGAAGTGGTGTGAGTAGCTAGGAAGCCTTAGGAAGCCTTGAGGAGTCTTAGGGATGCTTGGATCTTAAAGGAAAAACAAGAAAAATCAAGTTAAAAACCTTGAAATCACTATTCATTGCCTTCTTCATTGATTTCTTGGAGAAGATAGAGAATGAATTGGTGGCTTAAACTCATAATATAGCCATAACTATGCATAAGGAATACTAGGGAATTATCTTACCAATTTAGGAAGCTTGAATCTTGGATTTTGAAAATTTTTCCCTTTGAAAATGTAAAAAGCTGAGAGCAATGTTCTTGGTGATGAGAAATAGAATTATTTATTTTGATGAAAATGATTTGTTTTGGCTTGGTGGATGTAGTTTTGTTTTTGTTTTGGTTAATTACCTTTTTAGCCTTGAACTTTGTGTGGTTCTAATTCAACCACACCTCCTTCCTCCCTATGTCATGCTTATGTCATGCTCATGATGTCATCCTCCCCTCTTTTTCCTCTTCTCATTGGTTGGGTGACATCATCCCCTCTAATCTCTTTGATTAACTTCCTAATTGTTTGCCTAATGACCGCTGATCTGTTATACGGTTCGCTTAACTTTCGCTTTCGTTTATCGTTTGAGGGATCATACCCGGGATCTTATTACTTAGGTTCCCTTAACCTTTCTTAATACATTATATTCCTTTTTATGATCCTCTAATAAAATCCTTGAATTTAAATCCTTTTTATCCTGTTACCTTATACTCAATTCTTTCCGTTTCTAGTGGATTTCCGGGAAAAATCAAAGTATTCGGAATTGGATTCTGACGATCTTTACATACACTTATATACCCTATTGAGTACCAATAAAATCTCAGAATATCCATAACAGAACCCCTACATAGTGTGGCATGAACAATTTTCTTATTCAGCAATATCAGCAAAAACACTATTCATAAGGGTTACAAAGAGTTCAAAATTTTGGGGTTATTACAACTCGCATGTAGGATATGATTCAAAATCAAAGGGGTCAAGTAACCCTTCCTTATGCAATGTCCGCAGTCTATTTTCACTAATATGACCAAGTCCGCAGTGCCACAAGAAAGTGAGATTTTCATCATCCCTTTTTCTTTTATTAGTATGTTCAATTTGTAGTAAATTATGCTCTACGTCGCATACATACAGACCATTGTTTAAAATACCACTTCCATAAAGAACGTTATCTCTAAGAATTAAACATTTATTATTCTGAATAACAAACGAAAATCCAGCCAAGTCTAACATGGAATAGAAATAATATTCCTCACAATCGAGGGAACAAAATAACAATTATTTATAACAATAGTCTTTCCCGTAGGCATATGTAAATGAAATGATCCTACAGCTTCAGCAGCAACTCTTGCTCCATTTCCCATCCGTAGAATCACCTCCTCTTCTTCAAGAGTCCTACTTCTCCTTAGTCCCTGCAACGAAGTGCAAATATGAGAACCACAGGCGGTATCTAATACCCAAGTAGAAATTTGACTTAGTGACATATTAACTTCGACCATAAACATACCTGAATCAGAAGCGGTAGTCTCACTACCCTTCTTCTTCTTCTTCAATTCTGCAAGGTAAACCTTGCAGTTCCTCTTCCAGTGCCCCACCTTGTTACAGTGAAAGCAAACAGCTTTGCTTTTAGGGTCTTCAGCTTTTGGTGGAACCGGCTTTTTCTCACTTACTTTCTTCTTCTTGGCAGGGTTTTTCTTCCTTTTCTTAGGATTGGAACCTTCACCAATTAGAAGAACATAACTCTTCTTAGGGGGAAAATTCGATTCCGCAGTCTTCAACATGTTGTGGAGTTCAGGAAGGCTGACATCCAGCTTATTCATGTGAAAGTTCACAACAAACTGCGAGAACGAACTCGAAAGTGATTGTAAGACCAAGTCTTGGCTCAGCTCCCCATCCATGGCAAAACCAAGTTGTCCAAGATGTTCAATTAAATTGATCATCTTAAGTACATGGTCATTCACAGATGATCCCTCAAACATCCTACAACCGAACAGTTCCTTCGATATCTCATATCGAGCTGTCCTCCCCGCCACATCATACAACTCTTGTAGATGCATAAGGATAGTGTGAGCATCCATAAGCTCATGTTGCTTCTGTAGCTCAATGTTCATGGAAGCTAGCATGATGCGTTGAGCAACATTTACATCATCTATCCACTTACGATACACACCATGTTCATCATTATGTGCATCACTAGCAGGTTCAGTAGGCTTAGGTGAGTCAAGCACATATTCCAGCTTCTCAACCCTGAGAACAATTCTCAAGTTTCGAAGCTAGTCAGCAAAATTAGGACCAGTCAACTTGTGAGCATCTAGTATACTCCAGAGTGATAGTGCATAACGAATATAGTAAATCTGTAAATAATGAACACATAACAACACTTAGCAAATATTTAATTTCATTTCAAGACACTATATAAATCGGGTCTTTATTCATAAGTGGCTCCCACTAGTTTATCTAATTTATACAACCCCTAAGTGAATATTAACCATTCATAATGCTAGTGGGAATAGGGATCCTACATTCCGTCACACAACCTCGGCTGTAGCACGAAACATCATGTGATGTTCAATAGGCAGACAACTTTTATCAATTACATCTTATGTTATTCCCTAATAAAACTTTAGCCTCTTGAATAATTGAGTCATGGCTGTAGCACGACAAACTCAATATTCTAAGTCAAGTCTAACCCAACATTTCGTACAATTGAATCAGTCTCCAACGGCCCACGGCTGTAGCACGTAACGACCTTTAGATTCTAGTTCAATGTACACATCTCTATGTAATAGACAAGTATTTCTTATTTCGGAATCAAAGCCCTCGGCTGTAGCATGAAACGACAATGATTTAAAAATAAGAACTACTTTCTACCATGTTGGAAGGCTTTGACCGACACAAGCCTGTTGTGTCATTGGCCAATTACTACTTGATATTATTTAATTTTAGAGAAATTATATTATGTTACAATCATCATCATATTATAAAGAGATTCTTCCTTTTAAATTAAATATTTCAAATCAATAATTGATAATCAGATGATTCCCAGATCGGGGGGAGCATTGTCAAGATGCGTCACTTAATACCCCTTTCTTACAGATAGAAATCTGCTTTTGACAGAATCATCCTTTCTCTCAATATTTAAAATTTATATTTAATTACGTGTTTCATAAACACAAGAATCTCATGATTGTATTAATAATATTATTGTTAAGGCAAGAAATGATTCCTATTCTAGATTTTCTAGAGCACGCCTTATATTGATTTAAGTTCACCTAAATCTATCATCACATGGTAAACATAGGCATATATCTCATATATAAAATTAAATAAATAAGTAAATGTAAAGTACAATAAATTAAATGTGTTTGGTTATGGCCCCATCCTATGTGATCTTTATCAAGCTCATGATAAAGATCAAGGTCAATCTAATATGGTGATGGAAATAAATACAACTACTTATTACATAAGTCTTCTTCTTTGTTTAGACTTCTTGTATGCCTCGTCTTCTTCTTTGTATCACCTCCATTGGATAGCCTTCTTGAGTCTTCAATTACATTACATAGATTGAAAGTAAAACTAATCTAATGAACTTACAAGAATAAATCGAGTTACATTCGAGATTTATGATTACAAAGATTGACGACATGCAAGTCGTATTTAAAACCAAAACCAAAACCATTACACTAAGATCGAAAGGCCATAACCATCCACCATGCTCATACAACACATAAAAGCATGTTAAAACACATAATCTGATCTTAACATATCATATTATCCATGATCTAATCATAAGAAAATATATGACAAAAATCAGAAAAATCAGAATCAAATCAGAAAAACAAGAATCACTGTTTAAGGGCAATAAACGACGTCAAATGCCTTACAGACGAGTCGTTCATAGCTTTATCTATTAGTTTTGTTCAGACGCTCGTTTACCTATGAAATAGGGTATTCGTTTGCGTAAATCGGACACCAGACCCAGATTTCAGCAAATCTGCAGCAGCCAATTCAGAATCCGTATCTAATATGATTCTCATAATTAGAACAAACATAAATTATGTATATATCAGTATATATATAGATTACATAATCATCTTATGATTATACAACTCACATGAATATCATATATTCAAAACCATACATATATAAGCATATTATATCAACATCAAATCATGGCAAATCACGTACATGCTCATATATCGAAAACAGTTAAACACATAAACGAATTAAAAACTTTTCGTAAGTAGCTCTGATGCCATTGAAGGGTTTTTAACACATAAAAGCAACGAAAACGTAAATTTAAATCTTAAAAAAAAAACGAAACCCTCCGCAGGATCCATACAAAAAATAATATTTAATTCATAGTTCAGTATGTTTACCTTAAGAAGCTATACGTTAATGGAAAGATGGAGGTCTTTAATAGCGATCCAAGAACGATGAGCGGAGATCCCTAGCAGCTGCTCCTCAAGTGTGAAGCACTGCACCGGTATCCACCAAGAGATCAATGTAATGGAGGAGGAAGAGGTTGAGAGAATTAGTTGCCTCCCTCTTGTTATACTTTAGAATTAGGGTTTTTATTTGGGTTTAGGCAAATTGGGTTTATAATAGTATATTTATAGGCAAAATTTTCAGCTGAAATTTTTTCATAAAATATTATTATTATTAACCCTTTAATTGATTATTCTTATTAACCAATTAACTAATAATTAAAACACCTTTTAATCATTAATCCCTTTTCTAAACACTTTAAAAAAAAAATTCTCTCACTTGATTTAATTTCCAAAATTAAATTCTTAATTAATAATATTAAGAATTAATTAAATCTCATTTAATCAATTATTAAATCTACTAATTAATTATTTATTTCACAAATAAATAATTACCAGCCATTATTAATTAATTCCTCCACTATTAAATCATTCTCTTTTATGGTGTGACCCTGTAGGTTCAATATTAAGCCCGTAGTAGAAATAAATAATAATAAAACTATTTTATCATTATTTATATAAATTCTCTAATTCATTAAATATGATTAATTAATAAATTAATCATATTTATTCTACATCGTGAGGGATGCTTCTCAGCATATCGCCATTATCCGGATAATACGAATTCACTGCTTAGAATACCAAGAACCTATTCAGTGAGTAGTTACTGTACAATCAATTCCTTCTACCCTGCAATATCACAATTAAATACAAGGCATGGAACTTGTTTCAAGCCTATCTTATTTAATCATTTGCTTTCCCATTCACTATGCTTAGTTCTATTTAATGTAAATTAGAAACTCCTTTCTAATTTCATTCACTCTGGACAGAGATTCCTGAACTAGCATAAGTGGATCAGCATTGAACATTCTCTTCCTTCACTGGAAGGGGTAGATCCTTTATTGATCATACACTATATTCGTGTACAAATTCCTATACCCAGTAGATCCCTTATAATTGTCCCTGGAGACTAAGAACTAAACCAAAGCATAGTTCAGTGTACACAAGATGACTATGATGACCTCAAGTCTAAGGATACTTGTACAACTATCACTATGTAAACAACTGCTGATACGTGAGTGAACTCCATCAGTTGTTCAACTGTGTGAGTCATGTTCAGTGAACTTATTCTATAATAAGCACCTACATACTAGCTATAGTGTCACCACACAAATGTCTATGAGAACAGACATCCTTCATAATGAAGCAAGCATAGTATGTACCGATCTTTGCGGATTACTAATTACCAGTTAGTAATCCTACGACAAGGAAATATTTAAGTTTAGAGTTATCATCTTTTAGGTCTCATTATTATGATCTCATCATAATGCATCAAAAGCTTTACTCTAAACTATGGTATATCTTATTTAAACACTTAAATAGATAAAACCCGCTATAAAACCAAACAAGTATTTTATTAATATCAATGAAATCAAAACAGATTACATAAAAGTTATTCCTAAATCATCATACATGATTGGACTTAGGACACATCTCTTTCATTTAAGAACTCAGATTTGTAGCACAACCTATTTGATCTTTAATAAAGATCGAGTGAGTTTGGAAAATTGTTTCTTTGTGTTTGTTATAGTTAATTAACTTTTCATACAACATATTTAAACTGTTGAGTTAAAGATAGCCAAAACTCTTAATTTGATTTCTTGAAAACAATTTGTTAGATATATTTGAGATGTCATGTCTAATCTGATTTGTGTTTAGTTTTCAGAACTTAACAATAGAACTTATCAGGACTTACTGAAATCAGAATTTACTGAAGTCAGAACTTAATATCAGAACTTAAGGCGTCAGAAGATATATATCAGGACTTAAGTGCGGGAGGACTTCAGATAAGGAATGCGGCTGATTTACAGGAGAAGATCTGGACTAAAAAAGAAGAAGATATGCATGAAGAGTTAGAGGACTAGAAGACTTGTAGAAGATATCTGATTGATATATTTTAGGAGATAGAATTATATTCCATATCAATTAGAAGATATCTTGTAACTGTGTACTATATAAACACAGCTTAGGGTTTATACTAGATGTGTTATCATTATCGAGAAACATTATTCATTGTAACCTAGCAGCTCTTAGTGATATTGTTCATCACTGAGAGAGAACAACAGTTCTATTGTAACAGAGTTTATTTGAATATGCTTGATCTTTGTTACATACTTGTGTTGAAATCGATTTGATTGTATAAACACTATATTCAACCCCCTTCTATAGTGTTGTGTGACCTAACAAGTGGTATCGGAGCTTTTCTGTTAACACACATACAGTAAAGATCCAAACAATCATGTCTGAAGAAACACAAACCCCAACTAAGCCCACCAAAACTCAAGAAACTCAAAACACTCAAACCCACAGTCGATATGAGACTATTAGGGTTCGCATACTGAGACCTTCTGAGTATCCCATATGGAAAGTGAAGATGGCTATGTTTCTGGAAGCTACAGATCCAGAGTACCTTGACAGAATTAATGAAGGACCATATAAACCTACCAAGCTCTCTGTTGCAGTTGCTGATCAACCAGCAAAGACCATACCAAAGGAGAGAAGTGAATACACACCTGAAGATATCTCATCTATTGCCAAGGATGCAAGGGTAATGCATTTGCTGCATAGTGCAATTGATAATGTCATGTCAAACAGGGTAATTGGATGCAAGACTGCAAAGGAGATATGGGATGCTTTGGAGACAAGATGCCAGGGAACTGATGCAATAAAAAAGAACAGGAGGACTATACTCACTCAAGAGTATGAGCACATTGACTCAAAAGCTGATGAGTCAATAACTGATTTATATGACAGGTTTATCAAACTCTTGAATGATCTGTCACTGATATACAAGGAATATGATCTTGAAGATTCAAATCTAAAATTCCTTTAGCTCTTCCTGAAAATTGGGATTTGAAATCTACTACCATAAGAGACAACTATGACCTTACTGAAACTACTCTTCATGAAATTTATGGTATGCTCAAGACTTATGAACTTGAGATGGATCAAAGGAGCAAGAGGCATGGAAGAAAGTCAAGGACAGTTGCTCTTAAAACTGAGGAGGAGTCTCCTAAAGTTGTTGTCTCAAAGAAGGGCAAAGGAAAGGCTCTCATCATAAAGTCTGATTCAGAGTCATCATATTCTGATGATGATGATTCAGAAACTGAAAGTTTATCTGAAGTTGATGTTGATGCAGAGATGATGCAACTGCGTGCTCTTATGGTGAAGGGTATCACAAAGATAGCCTACAAGAAATTCAGAAAGGGCAAGAATTTTTCCAGGAAAGGTGGAAGTTCTGATAAGAAAGGGTTCAGAAAGTCTGAAGGCAAAGGAGGAAAGTCTGACAGAGGAGACAACTCAAATGCCAAATGCTACAATTATGGTGAAAGAGGGCACATAACTCCTGACTGCAAGAAAGGAAAAAGTGATAAAGGCAAGGCACTTCTCACAAAGAAGAAAAGCTGGATAGACACTTCAGATTCTGAAGATGAGGTGAACTATGCCTTGATGGCAAATGCTGATAGAAGCCCTGAAACTGCTGAATTGAAGGTACCTTAAACAACCTTTGCTTTTCATACTGATGATATTACTGAGTTGAGATTATCCTTAAAACCATGTTCATTAATTTTAGAGGTCAGACTTTAACATGTGAAAGATTAACATCTGAAAATCTTGCTCTTAAAAATAGAAATGACTTTAAAAAGGAGTTAGTTTTTCTTCATCAAACTAAGAAAGAAAGAGATGAGGCTTTGTATTTTAGAGATGAAGTGCTAAAATTGAATGAATCTCTAAAAACTGATTTAGAAAAGAAAAGAGAGATCATCAGAACTTAGACTAACTCTGGAAGAACAAATCAGAATTTACTAAGTAGTGGAAACTGGAAAGAGGGCTTAGGTTATGGAGATGATAAAAGTGAGAAAGGAACTGTGCAAATTGAGCCAATTGTAGATAAACAGACTGCTAAGCCAAAGGTAAATCCTGTTAAATTTGTAGAAAAAACTGTTAGGTCAGATTCTGAAAAGATGAAAGATTCTAAGACATAAGTAAAAGAAAAGTCAACTTCTGACAAATTAAAACAGGATAAACCAGCTAAAGTAAACATAGGCTTAATGACTAAGAAGCAGCTTAAGCATAAGCTGAAAGAGATTAGAATTGTGAACAAGGTAAAAAAAGCTAGGAAAAATAGGAATAGAAAGGAAGGTATGAATAAAAGCAATAATTATATGCATGTTCCTAATGCTCCTAGAAAGAAATGTTACAACTGTGGAAACTCTAACCATCTTGCTTCTTTTTGCAGGAAAAATAAAGATATAAACTCTTTACCTCCTAAATCAGGAATTAAGAGTCAGTTTGTTAGGTTTAAACCACAAAATCCTTGTTTTCATTGTGGTAGTTTATGGTATTCCATTTATACTTGTAAGGAATATCATAGTTTATACTATGATTATTATCAAATAAAACCTTCTTTGAAGAAAGTTAGTGTAATTCCTTCTAGTGTAAATTCTGATGCAAAGTCTGATATAAAGTCTAATAAACAACATGTTAGCATAAAATCTGAAATTAAATCCGCTGCAAATGCTAACAAACTTAAAAAGGCCTAAGGATCCAAGCAAGTCTGGGTCCTTAAAACTAACCAATAGTGGTCTTTGTGATTGCAGGGCAACAGGAAAAACATCCTAGTTCTTGATAGTGGATGTTCAGGACATATGACTGGAAATAAAGCCCTGCTATCAGACTTTGTGGAGAAAGCTGGCCCAGGAGTTTCTTATGGAGATGGCAACATGGGAAAAACTCTGGGATATGACAATATCAATCTTGGGAATGTCATCATTGAAACAGTAGCTCTTGTCTCAGGACTTAAACATAATCTGCTAAGTGTGAGTCAAATATGTGACAGAGGTTATCATGTGGATTTCTTTGAAGAACACTGTGAAGTTGTAAGTAATTCTACATGTAAAGTGGTTCTGAAAGGTTACAGACATGATAACATATATGAAGCCAGAGACTCTCTCATTCAACAATTTCTAATGGTTCTGCAATCTGTCTGTTGAGTAGAGCATCAATTGAAGAAAGCTGGAATTGGCACAAGAGACTCTCTCATTTAAATTTCAACACCATAAATGAGCTAGTAAAGAAAGATCTTGTGAGAGGACTGCCAAAATCAGTATTTTCTCCTGATGGCCTTTGTGATTCATGTCAAAAGGCAAAACAAAGAAAATCTTCATTCAAGAGCAAAACTGAATCCTCAATTCTTGAGCCTTATCACCTACTGCATGTTGATCTATTTGGTCCAGTCAATGTCATGTCTATTGCAAAGAAGAAATATGCTATGGTTATAGTGGATGAGTTCACAAGATACACTTGGGTGTATTTCTACTCTAACTGATCATGTCAGATAGCTGGATAAATTGGTCAAAGATTCTGTTAAAATCATAAGAAGTGATAATGGCAATGAGTTCAAGAATTCAATTATGGAAGAGTTCTGCAAAGAGCATGGAATAAAGCAGGAATTTTCTGCACCTGGAACTCCACAGCAAAATGGAGTTGTAGAAAGAAAGAACAGGACTCTCATTGAAGCTGCACGAACTATGCTTGATGAAGCAAAGCTGCCAACCTACTTTTGGGATTAAGTTGTGTAGACTGCTTGTTTTACACAGAATGCTACACTCATAAACAAGCATGGAAAAACACCATATGAGATGGTGAAGAAAAAGAAGCCAAATCTGAAATACTTTCATGTATTTGGATGTAAGTGTTTTGTTCTTAAGACTCATCCTGAACAACTGTCAAAATTTGATCTAAAAGCTGATGAAGAAATTTTTGTTGGATATCCACTTTCCACAAAAGCCTTCAGAGTCTACAATTTAAGAACAAGGGTTGTCATGGAATCTATCAATGTATCTTTTGATGATAAGAAGATTACTGGACTTAAAGATTTTAATGATCATGATCAGCTGAGATTTGAAAATGAAGATTTAAATTCTGATTCTGTAAATTCTGATGGCTTAAATCCTGATCCTGTAAGTTCTGACGGATTAAATTCTGATATCATTGAAACTGTGGTAACTACTCTAAGGGAAAATGCACCTGTTCAGGGGGAGCAAGCTGAAGATCCTATCACAACTCAAGACTCTCAAGAAGCATCAGAACCTGTCACTGGCTCTTCAAGTTCTGATTCATCAAGTTCTGATGAGCCAAATTCTGATAATTCTGGAAACTCTGATTCTTCAAATCCTGAAGGATCCAACTCAAATTCTGAAGTCTTAGAGAGCATAACTACATGGGAGCATCAGAACATGCTGAGGGAGACAACATGGATCATGGGGGAGGATCCAGTTCTAGAGAACAACTTCTATTTGCAAGGAAGTGGACTAAAGCACATACATCTGACTTAATAATTGGAGATCTTGAAGCATGTGTCAGAACTAGAACTGCAACATCAAATGAATGTCTCTATCATTCCTTTCTATCTCAGACTGAACCAAAGAAAGTGGAAGAAGCTCTTCGAGATGCTGATTGGGTGCAAGCAATGCAGGAAGAGTTAATTGAATTTAAAAGAAATAAAGTCTGGACTCTAGTGCCAAGACCAAAGAACAGATCAATTGTTGGCACAAAATGGGTGTTCAGAAACAAAACTAACAGTGATGGCATAATTACAAGAAACAAAGCAAGGCTGGTTGCTAAAGGCTACTCTCAACAGAAGGGTATTGATTATGATGAAATATTTGCACCAGTTACTAGATTGGAAGCTATAAGAATTTTTTTAGCTTATGTTGCTCACAAGAAGTTTAAAGTCTTTCAAATGGATGTGAAATGTGCTTTTTCTCCATGGAGAATTGGAAGAAGAGGTATATGTTGAACAACCTCCAGGATTTGTAGATCCAAAATTTCCTAATCATGTCTACAGACTTGATAAAGCACTTTATGGCCTTAAGCAAGCTCCAAGAGTATGGTATAAGACTTTAGCTCAATTTCTTCTGGAAAGTGGATTTAACAAAGGCACAATTGATAAAACACTGTTCTACCTCAACCATGGAAAGGACTTACTTTTGGTACAGATATATGTTGATGATATCATCTTTGGTTCTACAAATGCCAAACTCTGTGAAAGGTTTGCAAAGCTAATGCAGTCAAAATATCAAATGAGTATGCTGGGAGAACTTAGCTATTTTCTGGGACTTTAAGTCAAAAAAAATGAAGAAGGTACTTTTATAAATCAATCCAAGTACACCAGAAATTTACTCAAGAAATTTGGAATGCAAGACTATTCAACTGCATCCACTCCCATGGCCACTGCAACCAAGTTAGATAAAGATACTGGAGCACCAGTAGATATTACTAACTACAGAGGTATGATTGGCTCATTACTCTATTTAACTGCAAGTAGAACTGATATCATGTATGCTACCTGTCTTTGTGCAAGATTTCAGGCTGATCCAAGAGAACTTCATCTAATAGCTGTGAAAAGAATTTTCAAGTACCTCAAGGGTACAGCTGATCTAGGATTGTGGTATCCTAGAGAATCAGATTTTAAGCTGATAGGTTACTCAGATGCAGATTTTGCAGGATGCAAAATAGACAGCAAAAGCACTAGTGGAAGCTGCCAATTTCTTGGAGGCAGATTGGTTTCTTGGTTTAGAAAGAAACAGTAATCAATTTCCACATCAACTGCAGAAGCAGAATATATTGCTGCAGGAAGCTTTGTGCACAGATTCTTTGGATGAAGAATCAGTTACTGGACTATGGGTTAGAATTTTCTAAAATACCAATTTACTATAATAATCAAAATGCTATTGCTGTGACAGGTAATCCAGTTCAACACTCAATGACAAAGCACATCAGCATTAGGTACCATTTCATAAGGGAACATGTGATGGAAGGTATAGTGGAATTGCATTTTGTTCCAACAGATCAACAACTAGCAGATATCTTCACAAAACCACTATGTGAAGCTACTTTTACAAGACTGGTAAATGAACTTGGAATGGTTTCAGGTTCTTTCTCAAAATCTGCTTAGTTTTTATTCTCATGCATCAGACTTTATGATTAGTGTTTACAGATTGTCTTATCTCTATATAATCTGTGCTTAAACTGTAATATATTAAATACTGATTGTTATCTGATGTGATTTTATATACTCTGATAGTGTTTTAAATGTTCTGTGACTATTCATTCCAATGAGGATTACTGTGCTAGATGTTGACCTAGTAGTCTTTAACATACTAGAAATCCCATGTTTGAATTAGTTATTTATATGGAAATCAATTACACAAGCAAATTCTGATTTTGAGCTTAGTCAAATTTACTTTGTGTATCTTGTTACTAAGTCACAAACTAGATTTTTGCTTCTTATCTGTCAAATTCTGATGTCTGTAAATCTTAAGGATGAACTACATGCTTGATAAGCCTCACTTATCTGAAGAAAAGAAAAGAAATTGAAGTCAGGTACTCCTTTGAGATCTAGAGTAAAATATGTGAAAGGGAAGACCCAAGTGCATTGTTGGTATTAAGTTATATGCATTAGAAAAGCAAATAAATTTTTCTTGGTGACTTTTCACATTCTCTGATTACTGGAGAAATACTCTGATAATAGCATAAATTCTGATAGCAGTTGTGACTCACTTACACTGAGAAGCCACTGTAAAAAGAATGTCAAAAGATGGATAAAATGAGCACAAAAAGTTGAGGTAGACTCTTGCATAAATTTATCCTATGGCTGACTTCAAAATTAAAGACAAATTTTAAGCACTTTTCTTAGTTATGCCTTATTTCTAAGATATATTGAAGTTTATTAGACTTTAATCTTTATCTGATCATTTTCAAATGCACACACTCTGACTCCATGTGAATGATGAAAATTACTGTGGTGATTAAGTTGTTTTTGACAAACAGTTAAGTATTATTTGCATAAATTCTGAGGACAAGTTCTGATGAAAGTTCTGATGATTAAACTCTGAAGAACCCAGTCAGTATTTGTATGAAGAATCACAAAAACAGACATTCACTTTTTGAGTACAGAAGCCATATTCTGATGACCATTAAATTATGATAATAGTCAAGTTCTGATGCAAATCCTGATGGAAACTTTGATGCTTACGTGGCATTATTTATTTACTTGACTTATTTATGGTTTTACTGTAATGGTCATATTTATCAGAAAATAATTAAGTGAGATAAAAACAGTCATAATCATTTGGTTAGTGGGAAACGTGTTTGCCTTGACAACTGCATGTTCCCAATAATTACTGCTTATTTCTCGTGCCCACTAACTACTGCTTTAACTATATACTGGCTGACAAGTGTAAAGTGTCTGTTCTACTTCCAAAAAGAGCTGTTGCATGGAGAGAGTATATATATGGGAGTTAAAAGATTTTACAATCTTTTACCTACTTTATAATTCTCTTTTTATCTCTATTATTCTCTCTCTCTTTCTAATATTCTCCGAAGCTCTATTTTTCACAGGCATTTTATCAAACACTTTGCAAACACACATTTTCTCACTTATTTCTCACTGAAATGGCACCAAAAGATCTGATTTATGATGGAGCCAAGTTTGTTCCTAATAACTACATGGTTATTCTTTCTAAGGATGAAGCTCCATCAGAACTTCACTTCATCCAAGATTTTCTATCTCGAAGTGAGATTGGGTATGCATTGACCCAACCAGAAGCACTATCAGGAACTCAAGTGCTGGAGTTTTGGAGGAGTGGTGTTTATGATGATGGTGGTACAAATGGGTCCCCAAGCATCATATTTACAACAGGGGAAGATGAACATCTGGTTACATTGTCAACTGTTCGACAAGCTTTACATCTTCCAGAAAACTGTGTTTACAGTTCAACAGTTGAGGAGCCGCCCCTTCAGCAAATGATGGAAAATCTGGGCTATGAAAAGACTTTTGCAAAGCTGGGACAATTGAAGAGACCCTACATCAGGAGGGAGTGGAGTTTTTTCTTTGACTGCATCACAAAAGCTTTTTCCATTAAGTGCTCCAACTTTGATGCAATCCCAATCCTGAGTCAGCAAATCGGGTATGCTCTCATTAATCAAACTCATTTTGATTATGCTAGTGTTGTGCTAGGATTTATTGGGGATAGGATGCAAGATGACAGAAATACTGTAAATTTTGCTAGATTTTGTCAACTTATTTACAGTTTCTGTAGTTCCGATAAGCCCCAACTAGCTAGTGAGTTGATTGAACCCTTTAAACTTGCTAAAAGGGCCTTCACTGACTTATTATCTACTGATAATAAGAAGACTGTACTAAGACCCCTCCAAATTCCTCAATCAGTCAAACAGGTGTTAGTAAACTCTGATCCAAACACCTATACTTCCATATATCCTGCTATACAACCATCCCAACCTCCATCAGCACCTACAACCAATCAACCACCTACCACTTCTCAACCTCAACCAACTCAACCTACCATCAGAACATATTTCCAGCCAGCTCAATCATCTCAACCTCAACCATCAGTACCTACCATCAGAACTTCATTCTCCAGGCCTAAAAGAGCAAAATCTGTTCCTAAATCTCCACCAAGGAGAAGAAGGATGACTCTTAGGGATGAATCTGATGATGAAGATGAGCAAGTCCATGTTCATGCATCAGAACCTGTGACACTTAAAGCTGACAAGGCAACTTCTCAGAAAGAAATTGAAGCTGACGTTTCTGATATTTTGAAGAGAAAAAGAACTTCAAGTTCTGATGCTACTCAAGCAACTCCTTCATTATCCAGGAGATCAAAGAAACAGAAAGTAGGAAGACATTTGGCACAACCTCCATCTGAGGATACTAATGAAGCTGAGGAAGGGGATCATGAATCTCTGATCTTAAAGCCAGTAGTAATTGAATCTTTTCCACCTCCAACTCAGGCTGAAGACACTGTTCAGGATACAGTAATCACACCTCCTGTATCTCATATCCATGACAATGTTATAGTTGAGGATTCAGGGTTAAGTCCTGTAATTGATCTTCAAAGGCTGATAATTCCATCTGTGCTCTATCTGGAAGCTCCAACTGCAGCTCATCCAACTATTGCTACTTCTCCTATCTTACAGGCTGAGATACCAACAACCCCAATTCTGGAGATAAATTCTGATGATCAGAATTTAGATGAAGTTACTGCAGAATCACCTTCAGTGACACACACTTTAGTACTGTCAGAAGATGATGAGTTTTCTGCAAGTTCTGGAGAGTCAACTCCAGTTAATACTCCAGTTCCCATTCTTGGAAATGAGGCACTGATTGAAAAGTTTGTTGAACAAGCTGCTCCTGTTCCTTGGGAAGAAACTCACAGAGGGGTTGAGTGGACCAAGAAGTGGAATGAATATGATTTCATTCCAAGCTCAAAAGTTCTGACAAAGCACATTGCCAAAGCTGATGAGCTGATGACAAATTCTGATTTCAAGCACCAACTCAAAGTCACTGCTCTAAGTACCAAACATCTTCAAGGTCTGCACTCCTCAACTCATGCCAAAGTTGATAAACTTCTAGAATTAGCTGAAAAACTAGATATGACTCTCAAATTAGACAAGTCAAGACTTATCAGACCTATTCATGAGAAAGTTGAAGCAATTGAGAAGGTTCAAGAAAAGCAACAGGCCCAAATTACTAAGGTCCTGCAGAATCAAGCCTCTCAACAAGCTCAACTGAATGAAATTCAATCTTCAGTAGAACTTCTTCTCTCTCTCCTACTACCAGATGATGCCAAAAAGGGGGAGAAGGTAGTTAAGTCCAAATGCTCTAATACTCAAGTACTGAAGAAAAAGGATGACAATGAGGATGACCAGGGAAACCCTAGCAAGGGTATGGGTCAATGTCAAGGGCACAACAACAAAGTTTCTTCAAGGAAACTAATTTCTGATTCAAGCAAATCTTCTACTCAAAAGAAGACAAATTCTGATGCTGTAAATGCTTAAAATCTGATAGCAAGTTCGGATAATCAAAATCTGAAATCAAGTTCTGATGTTTTGATTCAAGATGAAAGTCAAGACTCTCAGAAGTTCTTGCAAACTTTGAAGCTAAAGGGAAAGCAGACTACTGTCTACTATAAAGATCCTAAAATAGACACTTGATGAGGAGATTGCTAGAAGATTATTTCTCAAACATAATCCTGGAATGGATTTAGAGAATCTCAAGGAGGAAGAAGCTAGATTTGCAGCTGAGAAGACAAATCTAAAGTCTAAAGCTTCTGATGCAAAGAAACCTCCAAGGCCTAAGGCAAAAGGCATTGTGATCAAGGAAAAGTCAAATTCTGAGTCTTCAAAGCCCAAGACAAGATCACAAGTTGAGATTAATACCAAAGATAAAGGGAAAGGAAAAATTGATGAACCAACAAAGCCACAGGAGATGAAGATTCCTCAAATCCTGATGAAACCTGTATGCAAACTGGTTCAAGTATTTGATGATGCTGCTGTAGTAGATGAGACTGTTCAAACTCTGAAGAGAATGAAGATAACTGAAGAATCTAAAACAACCTCTAACATAGCTCAAGTTGTTCAGAATGAAGAACAACAAGCTACAAAAGAAATAACATATTCTGATCAAGTCATCAAGACATCAACCTCTGACAGTGCTCAAGTTGATTTGAATAAATTGACATTTACTGATAAGAGAAAACTCCTATAGAAGAATGTTAATCTATCAGATCCTAAGAAAAGCCATCTACTATCTGATTTCATGATTGTTGGATTGAAATCCGGAGAAGCAAGAGACAGAGCTGGATTAGGTTCTGAAGAAGCTAAAATTAAGACAGGAGTTGAAGTACTTACAAGAAATCCATTTCCATTGACTGACAAACCTCTTGAAGATGTTACACAGAAACACCTTGATAAGGTTATATCTATTCAAGTGGTACTGGATGCTCATGATAAACATAATGTCAAAAAAATCAGATTATATTTCTTGAAGATGGAAGAACATATCAAATGTCAGAATCAGATGTGCTGAACAAATCTCTGAAAGAACTTCAATTCTTTCATTATCTTTTAGAGATAAAGTATGAGATTACCAGGAGATGGTCAAATTTCATAATGAAGACCGTAAGGGATAAATCAAGAATTTCTGGTTCAAGGGTTATAGAATTCATTCCAAACATAGTTGAAGATGATGGAAGTGAAATTTCAATGAAGAAGGATTCTGCTAAACTTGAAGTCATTCTAAAAGAGAAATGTCTGTGCTACAATAAAGATTCTTCTCATCCAAGGGTGATCGGACTTGGTGATGGTTTGGAAAGAAACCATATCTCAGCATTAAGGACTGCAATGTACCAGATTAGAAGTCAGGGTGAAGAATTGAAGCAAGTCAAAGCTACACTAGCTCAAGTCCTAAGGAATAAAAAAGAAAAGCTGATATCAAACTTTGTCAAGAATCACTTTGGATTCAGATTGACTCAGTAAGATTGGTTAAAGCTACAAGGACTGTAAGTTGTAGTTAGTTGTCTTATTAAACTCTCATTGCATTTGTACTTAAATGTTTTTGACATCATCAAATCTATTAACTTGTATATTTTTCATAATTTACAAGTTGGGGGAGATTTTTAGATATACTTGAGATGTCATGTCTAATATGATTTGTGTTTAGTTTTCAGAACTTAAAACATGACTTATCAGGACTTACTGAAATCAGAACTTACAGAAGTCAGAACTTAATATCAGAACTTAAGGCGTCAGAAGATATATATCAGGACTTAAGTGCGGGAAGACTTCAGATAAGGAATGCGGCTAATTTACAGGAGAAGATCTGGACTAAAACAAAAGAAGATATGCATGAAAAGTTAGAGGACTAGAAGACTTGTAGAAGATATCTGATTGATATATATTAGGAGACAGAATTATATTCCATATCAATTAGAAGATATCTTGTAACTGTGTACTATATAAACACAGCTTATGGTTTATAGTAGATGCGTTATCATTATCGAGAAACATTATTCATTATAACCTAGCAGCTCTTAGTGATATTGTTCATCACTGAGAGAGAACAACAGTTCTATTGTAACAGAGTTTATTTGAATATACTTGATCTTTGTTACATACTTGTGTTGAAATCAATTTGATTGTATAAACACTATATTCAACCCCCTTCTATAGTGTTGTGTGACCTAACATAATTCATAAAGTTTTTAAGTAAAAATCAAGAAACACACATTCACCCCCCTCCATGTGCATTTCATACCTAACAAGTGGTATCAGAGCAAAATCTGAAAGCAAACAGATTAGATCTTGGAAGTATGAGTGCACAAAAGCTTAGCAGTATCAAGATACCTATCTTTGACAAAGGAAACTACAATTTATGGAAGAAAAAGATGATTTTGTTCATCAGCATGGCTCATCCACTGTACCTTGAGATTATCAAGCATTGACCCTTCATTCTTATGGTTTCAACTCATGATGATGTTGTTAATCCTAGTCACTATGCTCCAAAAGATCCATCTACATACACTGAGCCAGAGAAAGAGAAAGTCTCACTTGACAATGGCTTACAACTTATTTTGATTAAGTCTCTTGATAATATTATGTATAACAACATTATTAACTGTAAGTCATCCAAGAAATTCTGGGAAAAGATAGAGGTCTTATGTGAAGGTACTGAAGAGGTAAGATCAAACCAAAGAAGAATCTTGATCTCACAATATGAGGGTTTCATGACTAAACCAAAAGAAGACATTACTGAAGTATTTAAAAGATCAAATAAGCTGATAAATGACTTGAAATTACATGACAAAATCTATAATGTTGAGAAGGACAACTTGAAGTTCTTACTCACTCTTCCTGACCACTTAAAATATAAAAATTCTACAATAAGGGAAGGGATGGATCTAGGAAGAATAATCTTGGAGGTTTTATATGAAGTTCTATAAACCTATGAACTTAAGATGTTGCAAAGAAAGTCATTAAAGCTGAATCAAGGACATGTGGTTGATGTGTCAAGTGCCTTGATAGCAAGTGACCACAAGATGATTGAAAATGAAACTAAATCTCAAATTCAAGTTGTACAACCTATTGAGAAGAAATACAAGGAACCTAAAAAAAAGTCATTTTGGAAGTGGATGAGGAAGAATTCTATACTCTTGATGAGTTGAATGAAATGGATCAATCCATAGCCTACCTGGAAAGACAATTCTCAAACATAAGAGTCAAGAAGTACAGGTACTTCGAGGGTAAAGGTCAATCCTTCTACAACAATGACTGGAAAGGAAAATATCAGATGAAGAACTCAAACACAACTGGCAAGAGTGGTTACAAATCAGGATCCGTGGACAAATCTAAAATTAGATATTATAACTGTGATGAACTTCGTCACTTTTCCATAGAATATAGGAAGCCAAAGAAGGTGAAGAAAGATAAGGCATATTTGGAGATTGAAGCTAAGTGTGAGGCTCTTCTGAAAAAGAAACAAGGAAAAGCTTATATTGTTGAGGGAAAAAGTTGGGATGATTTAGACGATGAAGATGAAAATGAAGAATATGAAAATTATGTTCTTATGGTCTTAGAGGAAGGAGAGTCATCTCATCAAAATCTAAGGTGCCCATCTTAACCGCTATTGATTTGAGTGCCTCTCATTATAAAGAAACTGTTAAAAAGATGAGCATGAAAATGATTCACATTCACACAAGTATGGTGGCTGCCACTGAAGAAATGAACAGATTGTCGAAAGTGAATGAGAAACTGGAAATAGAGAAATAAGAACTAGAACTGCAGCTTGCGAGCCTAGATTCTGTTAGGCAAGAAAATGAATATTATAGAGCAAGCTGAAGTGTATAGAGGAGATAGAGGCTGTACTAAGAGAAAAGATTGAGAAAATGAACTTAAACTTAAGTCATTTAAGAATGCATCTGAATTAATTGGCCAATATCATGAAAAGAACAAACCTTGTGCTAATATAGTAATTCGACTAGACTATGAGGCTAATCCACCTGTAAAGAAAAATCAAACTAATAAAGGAAAAGAAAGTTTGAACAAGAAAGTTCCTGAGGTGCTACAAAAAGTGAATGCACCTTTGTTCAATCCCTGTGAGGTGGACTTTAGTGAAGAAGAGCTCATCATTAAGCGAAAAATTGCAGAGAGGATGAGAGCAGGAAAAATGTTAATTCTACTATGTACACTAAAAGTGAAAAGAAGCCTTAGCTAGCCATGTCCCCAAGACTCCTGAAACTGAAGTATGAAGTGAAAGCACAAGGAAGGAAAAGAAAAACAGGAATGGAAAGATTGGAGTTAACAAAAGCAACAATTATGCTTATATTGCAGATGCCCCAAGAAAATAATATCAAAAATGTGGCTCAACAAATCACCTAGCTCATCTTTATAAAAGGACTGCTAGTGAGCCCAAGTATATGGCATGCAAGTAGAATGAAGCACAAACTGATGATCCTTATTCCTTTTATGACAAGTTTTATTGCATTCCCTGCAACATGAAGGTCATGACTAGTTGTCATAAATTAAGAAAATATCTAAAGGAAATCAACCTTGGATCTGAGATCAAGAATGAGAATGCTAATCAACCTAAGAAAAATATTTCTTTTGATAATTCAAGCTCTACTCCTGCTAATTCTGCAAAGAAGAAGAATATGCCCAACACTGCTTGGGTAGCTAAAAATACTTAAAACTCATTGTGTGCAAGGCAAGAAAAATAAAGTCATGTGGTTCATTGATAGTGGTTGTTCTAGACACATGACTGGTGATAGAGCCCTGCTATTACAGTTTAAGGAGATGGTTGGCCCTTTGGTGACCTTTGGAAACAACAACAAGGGATTCACAATGGGATTTGTCAATTTAATTTATGATAATGTTTTCATTCAAGATGTAGCACTGGTTGGTGGAGTTGAAGTTAATATTCTAAGTGTTATTCAATTCACAGATAGAGGTTTCAGAGTGAACTTTGACAAAAAGGATTGCTCAATCACAAACAGAAAGACTGGTGAAATTGTTTTAAAATGAGTAAGAAAAGGAAGCCACTTTATTGCGGACATGAACTTAGAAAGTAAGGACAAGGTGTGTTGCTTCTACACCAAGGCATCAAGTGAACAATGCTGGATGTGGCACAAAAAGCTCTCTCATCTAAACTTCATGGCAATCAACATTCTAATGAGAAAAAAGTTAGTGAGAGACATGCCTGCATTGGACTTTGTTCAAGATAGAGTATGTGATGCTTGTCTAAAAGGAAAGATGAAAAGATCAAGTCACAAAAACAAGAGTGTGAACTCTATCAATGTTCCTCTACAACTTATCCACATGGATTTGTTTGGACATGTAAATGTCATGTCTATTTCTAAGAAAAAAAATGCTCTAGTAATGGTGGATGACTATCTAGGTACACTTGGGTGGAATTTATGCCTTCTAAAGATGAGACTCCACTCATTATCATTGAACATATAAAGAAGATTAAGAATCAGGATGAAGACCACAACTCAGTGAAAAGATTGAGAAGTGATAATGTATCTGAATTCAGAAATTCCATACTGAATGACTTATGTAAAGATAAAGGCATCACTCAAGAGTTATCATCTCCCAGAATACCCCAACAGAATGGTGTGATTGAAAGAAAGAACATAACTCTAGTTGAAGCAACAAGAATAATATTGCGAGATGCCAAGTTGGCAACAAGCTTTTGGAAAGAAGCTCTCAACACAGCATGTTATATTTAGAACAGATACTTGGTAAACAAAAGTATTGGCAAGTCACCCTACTCAATCATGTTTAGAAAGAAGCCTACAGTCAAACATCTTCATGTGTTTGGAAGCAAGTGCTTTGTGTTAAAGGACAACTCAGAATATGTTAGAAAATTTGACTCAAAAGTATTTAAAGTCATCTTTCTTGGTTACTCATTGGAAAGAACTGCTTACAGGGTATGTGTGCTAGAGAAAAGAAAAATATTGGAAAGCACATATGTGACTTTTGATGATGACAATTACCCTGGATTAGACTGTATTGATGAAAGTGAAATCGAAGCTTTGAATTTTAAAAATATTAACCTTGACAGTGATTCTGAAGATGATGCTGGAAAGAATACACACAATGAAGAAGAAAAAGCTAGTGAACCAGTGAATGAAGATCCATCTCAAAATAGGAACTCACCTGAATTTGATAGCACAAACTCAGGGGGAGAAAGAGGTAATAGTTTTGCAAGCTATGCCATGAATGAAGAAGATGATGACACTTCAAGTCATCAATATCATCACACCAGGAAATTGGATAGGAGTCACACTAGAGATACTATTCTTAGTGATCTCAGTTCTGGTATGAGAAATAGAAGTGCCATTTCAAATGAATGTCTATATGCTTGTTTTCTATCTAAAATTGAGACTAAGAAAACTGAGGAAGCTCTACTTGATCCTGATTGGATAACTACTATGCAAGAAGAGCTAAATCAGTTTGAGAGAAATAAAGAATGGGAGCTACTTCCTGCACCAAGAAACAAAAGTATTATTGGAACAAAGTGGGTGTACATGAACAAGATGGATGAAAATGGAGTTTTTACCATAAACAAGGCAAGGCTTGTTGCTAAAGGCTACTCATAAGAAAAAGTAATTGATTATGATGAAACTTTTGCTCTGTTTGCAAGACTTGATGCAATAAGAATTTTCCTTGCATTTGCTGCACACTCAAATTTCAACGTGTATCAAATGAATGTAAAAACTGCATTCTTCAATGGTGAATTGAAAGAGGAAGTTTAGGTGCAACAGCCTCCTGGATTTGAGGATCCACAATTTCCAAACTTTTTCTATAGACTTCTAGACTTCTAAAGGCTCTCTATGGTTTGAAGCAAGCATATAAAACATAGTATGACACATTGTCAGAATTCTTGATAAAAAATGGATTCACTAAAGGCACAGTTGATAAAACTGTCTTTTTTAAGCAACATGGTGATGATATAATCCTAGTTCAAATTTATATGGATGATATCATTTTTTTTGTTCTACTAATGAGAATCTTTGTCAAAGATTCTCAATACTCATGCAAAGTGAATATGAGATGAGCATGATGGGAGAGTTAAGTTATTTTCTTGGTCTACAAGCCAAAAAAATGATGAAATTTTCATCAGTCAAACTAAATATGTCAAAGATCTTCTGAAGAAATTTAGAATGGTGGATTGCTCACCTGCATCAACTTATATGTCTACAGCTACTAAGTTGGATGAAGATAAGAAAGGAAAAAGTAGACATCACAAGCTATTGGGGAATGATTGGATCTCTACTTTATTTGACTTCTAGTAGACCAGAAATCATGTTTGCTACCTATCTCTGTGCAAGATTTCAAGGTGATTTTAAGGAATTACATATAATGGATGTTAAAAGAATTTTCAGATATTTGAAGGGTACTCCAAACTTGGGATTGTAATATTCTAAGGGAACTGGTTTTGAAGCTCTTGGTTACACAAATGTAGATTTTATTGGATGCAGGATGGACATAAAGAGTACTAGTGGAAGTTGTTAATTCCTTGGTCAAAGACTTGTATCCTGGTATAGTAAGAACAACAATTTGTGTCAACTTTTACAGCTTAAACTGAATACATAGCTGCTAGAAATTGTTGTACTCAAGTGATTTAGATTAGAAATCAACTAATGGATTATGGACTAGTGTCATATAAAATTCCTATCATGTGTGATAACACTAGAACAATATCCATTGTTGCTAATCCTGTTAATCATTCTAGAACAAAGCACATGATGTAAAGTACCATTTTATTAGAGAACATACTGCAAATGGTACCATTGAGCTCATTTATGTTCCAACAGAAAAACAGTTAACTAATATTTTCACTAAACCTTTAGATGAAGCAACATTTACAAGGTTAATAAATGAAATTGGAATGTTAAATTCTTCATCTTAAGGCAAGTACTCAGCTAACATGTTGCAGCAGAATAATTCTTAATAAATCAAATTTAATTTGGTTTAATATTTATAAATATTTCAAAAATCTCTGTATATTTATTTTTCAAAAATAAATATAGTTTGAAAAATTTTTAATTCTAAGAAAAATTGCCTAATGTTAATTCATATTGATAATATGTGAAATTGATATAAGGCAAAATTCAATTGAAGAAAATGTATGTAGAAAACTGAGTTCTCGATAAGTCTAAAATGACTTGTCGATAAGTCTTAGATGACTTCTCGATAAGTCTAAAATGACTTCTCGATGAGTCTAAGATGACTTTTCGATAAGTTTAAGATGACTTCTCGATAAGTTTAATATGACTTCTCGATAAGTCTTAAACGAGTTCTCAATATGTTAAATCAAGATCTCTACATACACTTTATGATATAGTGTTCTCGATATAATATATCTTGTCTTATCGATATCTCAGATTGGACTAATTTAAATCAATAAATTGTCTCATTAACATACTTTCAGTATATTTTTTTTAACTTTATCTTGTACTTTAGCAATAAAAATCGAAATTGAAAGGTTCTAGTGGCAAGCTGGGTATCTGTACAACATATCGATATGTCATTACCTAGTTCTCGATAAAAGTTCACAAAATGACATCTAGAAATGAGTTCTCTACAGGCCCCATGTGACTTTTCACCACAATTTTTACCATTTTTAATTCTCTTAATGTGAAGTAACATCTCTACACTATAAATACCCAAACATCTCGATTATAATTTATTCAAATAATTTCTGAGAAATTCGAATGAATTTTTGGTGATTCCTCGAATAGTTAATTTCAGAAAATAATCGGTAGGATTCGTGTTGGGAAACCCGTAATAGAAGGGTACCCATAGATTTTATCGCCGTCCACGATGAATTTTGACGAGCGGATGGTGGACGATGTTGATATATATATCTGAGTCTTAATATTTTGAAAATAAATAAATGAAAATAAAATACGAGTAATAATTAATAATTGTGATAGGGTTGGAATTTGAAAATGTATAGATTTTAATTGATATTGTTGGTTTGAAGCAGTGGTTGGGGGTTGTATTTGGATGGTTGTTGCGATTGTGGTGGATTGATTTGATGTCGATTGTATTCGACGGGTAGTCCGATAAGCAAAGGAAACGGTGCCCAATTTTCGGGAACGTACCCTGTAACATATCGGAACTACTAGTCGAATGTAAATAGTTCTAAATAAATATTCCATAAAATATAATGGACAATTTGTTTCCTAAAACGATGAGTATATGTGTTTTCTGAAAACGAATATTGAATCGAGATTTGAGTATATGAATCCTATATGTTGCGTGTACTATATTAATGTATATAAGTATGAGTTGGGATTGTTATCGTTTGGATAGGATTGGTATCGAGGATATGTCAAGCAAAATTGGGTGTCTAACATAGAGTATTTCGACCTTGTAGGTTCTAGTCGAGAAACCGAAAGTGGACGATGGACTAAAGATGACCTGGTGGTCAGTCGACGAGCTCAGTAGAGTTTCAACAGAAAAACCTGAGTGTCGAAGTCGAATCTAATGTGGTCTAGTGGTTGGACGTTAAAGCCTGAGCGACAGAGTCGGCTCAGAGTTGATCAGTAATAGTTGTAAAGCCCTATAAGGCAAGTACTTCTAAACCTTTTTCGAGATACAGTGCAAATATTTCTAAACTCTCTTGTGACATATTGTTAAGCATTCAAAATAATTATGTTTTATATTGTGAGTACTTTCAATCATATAGCCTTGAAACCGGATCACATCATTTGAACTTTGAGCCGTAAGCCTTATTCTTTGTAAACCATCCTTTGTTGATTTTCAGATACCAAACCACACAAATATGATACTACTCCCCAAATGTATAACTACCAAACACCAAACACTGAAACAAAATTGTTTGAAAACACGGAAACTTTTATACTCCAACCATTCTTTATAACATCAAAGAACTATACCTTGAAAAAATATTATTTGTCTAATACCTGATCCTTTTACAGACTGAAAACCGTTTCTTATATATACCCTTGTGTTATCCATGAATTTCCTTACATTTTTATTCAAGTGTTTAATCATCATTGATTATGATCTTATTTTATTGAAGTATATTGTTTATCATACTGAACTGTTTTGGAATTGGATAGTTTTCTTATGTGGACCAGATTCGTGGTCGAATTAGGCCAATGTGTGCCTTGGATCCAGTTCGTAGAGCAGAGCTGTGTGCTTTGCTCGGGGTTAGTGCGTGACTGATCAGCAGCCTAACCTTGGTTTTAAAACTTAAAATGAATATCCAATTCTACCGATTGTTTAACAATAAACTTGATTCTTCAGAATCAGTCCATTTGAACATTGTTTAACCTCAGTTATCACTGTTATGACTTGCTGAGCTAGTTAGCTCACCCTTGCGATTATTTTTATAAATTTTACAGTTGAAAATGATATGGACGATAGTGAAGTTCCTCAGTCCAAAGTGCGGGCTAGGGTTCCAGTTTGAGTTGGATCGAGCTAGCAGGAGCTTCATACGGTAGAGAGATAGTAAGATTGTAAGAATAATTTTATTATCAGTTGTAAGTTAAATTAGTTGGGATTTAGTACATTGTAATAAAAGTTAAGGTTGTGGCTTGGTTTCATACTTTAACCTGTTGCGATCCGTGGTTATGTAAAGCAGGGTCATTGCAAATAGTATCTCATGTACAGGTTTATATGTTGTGTATGTGTTGTGGACCCCAAACTTCTGACCCGGGTTTGGAGGGCGCCACAGGTTGGTATCAGAGCTACAGGTTATAAGTCACTGAAACATGCCTAGATTGTCGGGATTGGGTAGAGGGTTAGGATTAAGAATAGGAAATAGAAAGACAAGTCATTGTGAGGTTGAGTGTGACTGTATAGTAGGTCTCCGACATGGTTTGTGTTGTGATTTGGGATTATTAGCTTACGACGTAATCTCCAGAAAACAACAATGGCAGATCCTGATTTCCCTGTATCATCTGATCGTTTGGAGTTTTCCGTTCGAGGATCGTCATGTTCTCTCAGATTTGATTTGCCCCTTATTCCTCCATCAGTATTAATGGTACTACCTTTTGTTATGACAGTTGCACCTCTTCAAGTTATTCTACGCTATTCAATTACCTCTTGATACGAGACTACATATTTAAGAACCTCCATCTGTTTATTCTTATTTTACTAGACATTCGGCTGTGAATGTATCTTTTCAGTTTACTTTATACCCTGTTCTATACCCCAGTTTAAAACTTTTCATATAAAGCAACAGTACCTACGAGGATGGATTCGAGGGTTACATAAATGGTGATTACTTGAGATATAAATAAAGGTGAGAAGAAGTTTAGAAAGAAGATTTAAGTGTTCCGGGGGATAGCTGTTACCGGGTTAAAATAAGCCATTAGTGATTAGGCCACCATGACTAGCTTGTGGAATGGATTAGATAAGTGTTGAAAAGAGAGAGTTAGAGGAGATTATGGATCTGAAGCTTTCTTGAAGTTAGATAATGGTATTATGATGATGTGATATATTTATAGTAATAAGGTGATGTGACATTAGCCGACTTGTTGACTATTGGATAGTCTGTTCCACTTAATGATTGTATAGTTGATGACGGGAGTATTATCGGTATGGAAGCTTGATGTGAAGCTACGAATAAGATAGCATGCAACGACAACTGAAGTTTTCGTTGATTAAGGAAGGCAAATGGACCCAATAAAGGAGAGAGGGTAGATTGAAGTAAATGGACCTTTATGTGATCGTTTCTTTGATTTGGTACCTTGTTATAAGAAGGAAAGACAACAACCAACTCATAGTAAGGACAACCAGATTTGTGATTCTCAAAATTTTTAAACAAGTTTTCGA